>NC_053471.1:5402954-5682002 GCF_015227805.2 Hirundo rustica
AAAGAGAGTGTGGAAATGTGCTTTAAACAATTCCTATGGATGCTGAGAGAAAGGCAGTTCAGAGTTTGGAGCTGCTTGGAATGCATGGGGGCTAAGTTGGAATTCTCAAAGTGGATCTATCTTCAAGATGGGAATTTAGATGGATACAAGATGGGGAAAATGAACTTTCTTAATGTGACTTTTTCCTAGGATAAGGGTTCATCTCCTTCGGCCTCTCCCTGCTCCATGCAAAGAAGCTTTGTTTCATTTAAATGCGAGAGAATTCTCTCTCGCAGCGCACAAATTCTGCAGCAATAAATGGGTGCTATTTTAAGGAGCGCATATCTGCTCTGACTGACGTGAGATTATTCCTCCTATTGTATTTTTAAATAAAGCTGCATGTAAAACCCTCAGTGTAGTTCCTGTACCTGCAGCTGGAATTCTTGGTGTCCTGAGTCTTTATTGCAGTCTCATCAGTGAGTTGCTGTGACCTTGGGCAGAGCACGAAAGTTTGGGCATTTTTTGCTCTGAAATAGGAACGATACCATCTCTAAGTTCTTTGTCTGGAGCGGTCAGTATTTGCTTAGTAGGAAATGGGCTTATATATTAACTTAGAGAATGGCAGAACTGGATATGAAGAAGCAGAAAGATCTGAAAAATTGCAGTTTATTCTTAAATTAACTCCTTTCTGACAAGCGCAGCACATTAGTGTTTCACCAGGTGTGTGAACAGCCCAGGAGCTGCAGACATGCTCAAACACATCCGGCCCAGAGTGTTTGTCTGAGATGTAGAATGAGCAAAACATCTTGAGAGACAAAAGAGCATTCAAAAGAAAAGCAGGATAATAAACCACTCAGGATGGGTTTTGTCTTAGCTGGATTTTGGGCTGAGCTGAGCAAGCAATCTTAAAGGGGCTTAGAGATGACCCTGGAAGCAGAAGAGAGAAGGAAGAGACCCAGTTTCACAATGAAGGGAAAGGGCCTTGAAGTAGTGTGAGTGGAGGTTTTGGGAGAGGAGCCAACTAAAATTCCTTTTCTAAGATACTGTGGGTTTCAGGGAAGAGGAAAAAATGGTAAATGATGCTATGACAAGATCTGGCATCTGTTCCTAGAGGTTTTCAGTTTGGAGTAACTACTATGGAGAGAGCTTCAGCCTAAGTCTGGTTATGGGGGATGGAAATATTTAGGGAATATTGAAGCCTAAACTATTTTGAAGCTTCTTTTGACAGTGATGTTTTGTTCTACTGCTCTAATTTACCTTGACAGTATGTTTGTTCTCTGTTACTGTGATTGCATAAAAATTTGGAAGTTATCCTCATGTTTCTCCTTGGGAAGGGCTTTAAGAGGAAAACAAACCCCACATGCTTGCAAAGATAAATAAGCTGATTAAATCTTAACAGAATAATAAGTGAGGCTGCTAGCAAAGCATTTCCTTTATTTAATAGTAAAGGGTTAATTCTGGCTAATAAAATGTTCTTAAATCACACTATCAGTGTTAATTTATAAACTCCAGGTGTTCTGTGTAGTATTTGAAATTGGAACCAATTATCTTGTTCTGCAATAAAAGATTAAAATTCATCAGCATGTTTCTTCAGCATCTTCCACTGCTATCAAGCTGCAGAGATTTTAAAATTTCAGGAACAGCTGAGTTGGAGATGTGGAATGCTGGAAGAAATGCCAGCATCCTTCTGGAGCAGAGACTTTTAAAGATAAGTTGTAGATTTAATAGGAAATATCCATATGATTGTGATATTGGGAAATAGCCCAATAGTTGAGCAACTCTATAGGCAAAAGTTGAGGTTGTTTCAGTGGTTGTGGTGTTTCATAGAGCCTCTGTCCTGCTGGCCCTATAAAATAAATATAATTTGGTGCCTATGGTTACTGGGAAAACAGAGGCTTAGAGGGGGAAAGTGTCTGATGGCTGTGGTTTCTCAAACTCCTGCCCTCAACCCAGGAAAAAATCCCCACTTTCACTCTGATAACATGTTCACGTTACAACTGCTCTGGGATCTCAGACATTTTAGCAGTTATCAAATAAAACCCTGAACATTTGTGAGTGATCTCCTTTTCTCCAGGGAGCAGGACGATATTTTTCATAACCATGATGATGCAGACAGTTCTTACAGCATTTTGCAGGCGCTTGTGTCAGTGTAAATCCTTTTTCTTTGCCGGGAGGATTCCTTACTCTGGTCTGAAGAGCTGCAGAGAAGTTCTGACTTCCATGTCTAAAATTGGTGTTACCTGCTTACTCACTGTTGGGCAACTTGAATTTATACAAAAATGAATCAAAAACACCAATTTAAAAAAAAAAAAAAAAGGAAGAGGCCTGGAGGAGAGAAATAAGTCCAAAATCCGTTTTATTTCCTGTGGCTGGAAGCAAAGCACATCCATTTGTGACAACCCCTTATGCTGAGGAGATTTCAGTCACACATTTTCACCTGTACTTATTCCTGTGTTTATAAATCAGTCTGGCTTTTTTTTTTTTTTCTTTTTTTCAAGTTTGAAGTGATTGAAAGGACTTGAAATTACAAATTCTGACTTCTCATTCTCCTGCTTCTGTCCTGTCTTGCAGATTTCTGGTTGTTTCAGAGGTGGCAGTGGAGCACACCTTTAGCACAGGAAAATGAGCGAGCTTGACCAGTTACGCCAGGAGGCCGAGCAACTGAAAAACCAAATCAGAGTATGTATTGTGCCTCAGCACAACTAATTGTGCCTCGAGGAGGACAGAAATGATGCCTTAAATGCTTCCCCAATGTCAGAGTTAATGTAGAAAGGGCCAAGCACATGTGACTGCTTTAGAAAATTACTTTTTGGTCTTTTATATTGCTTAGAAAATAATAGTTACAGAAGCAATGCACAAAATTGCTGATCAGAATGAATGTTTACTGAAGCTAGAGCATAACTAAAATTTAAAAAACTGCTCAAAATAAGGTCAGTGATAAAGTCAGAGCATTATCCATAAGTTCTTAAAAACCTCTGAGGCTGGAGGCCGCGCAGCCTCTGTGGACAAGCAGTTCCACTGCTTGAGTATCTTTGTGGTGAAATCCATGTTGCTTTTCTTCCAAAGGAAGAAGAAATTTCCAAGTTAAATGCACGGAGTGGGTTGGCAGCAGGCAGTGTATTATGGTAATGCTGCTGTTAGCATGGGCCTTCTCTGGGTGACAGGCAGAAATGTTTTCTGCACCTTGGGTTCAGGGGTGTAATCAACTTGACAAAACAGAGAAGGAAATGTACAGAACTCCATCCAATTTCTCGAATTTCCTTCTCTTGCAGGATGCTAGAAAAGCATGTGCAGATGCCACCCTGGCTCAGGTAAGAATTTCAGAGTTTAAAAGGAGTTAAGAAAATTTGTCTCCTTTACAAAAAGAAAATGCTGTGTGAGAAGGTAAATGCAAGTGAATCTGGTTTTGCTTCCTGTAGCAATTTTTTTTTTTAATTTTGCCTTTGGGTGTTTTCTTCCACAAATAAGTACATGTGTGTCCAGTTCCTGAGGGCAGAGGCCTTGAGCAGTGATTTCTTTGAGTGACTCAGGGCACATTTCTGCTGCTCAGTGGAAAATAATGCTCTGCCCTGGATCTGGGAGCAATGCTGTTGTTACCCTGATAATCAGAACCATAAGGCCTGCTGAGGTTAAACTGCTTCAATGTCTGCCACAGTTATCTGTGCAGGAGGAGAAAACCCAGATCAAAGGTCTGGAATCCTCAAAGTCTAAGGAGATATGACCTAAACAAAACAATTTCTGGGAGTGTTTATAAATGCAGCGGGCTGCTTGCGTCTTGTCATAAAGACAACGCTGCTTAAAACGACATAACTTGTGAATGGGCAGCTTCAAACAAATCAGGCAATATTGACACTGTGGCACTGTGGGAGCTGTGTAGGAGATGTTACTCCTGAACATTGAAGGGAAGAACTCAGTGTGTGACATTCTCCTGTTTCAGATCACAGCCAATATCGACCCAGTGGGGAGAATCCAGATGCGCACTAGGAGAACACTGCGGGGACACCTGGCCAAAATTTATGCAATGCACTGGGGGACTGATTCCAGGTGGGTACAAAACTGGATCACCTGGCTTCACTGCTCTCTAGAAAGCTGAGTGCACAGGCCTTGGGACCACATGGAATTAATAATTCTGAGAGAATTCGGACAAGCCAGAGAAGTCAGAAACACTGAATGCCACGATTTTCCTCCATATTTTTGTAACCCAAGTCTACATTTGATGCCAAAATCCCAGTCCTTGTCTGCTTGCCTGAAAAATACTGTAGTGGTACCACATAATTTCTGAGGAACTGTGGAAATAGAGCAGATGCCATTATCAGTTGTCTTTTTTTCCTTTTTTTTTCCGGTTAACTACTGATTCATTTAAAGAGAAACTAAATGCCACTGGTATCAGCTGCTTTCATTCTCTTTTCTTTACAACGTTCATCACAAAGGTGTTCCTTGGCTGCCCAAATGATTGTGTTTCCCTCCTGTTTCCTTTCTAGGCTTCTAGTTAGTGCCTCCCAGGATGGCAAACTTATAATTTGGGACAGCTATACTACAAACAAGGTAAGGCCAGCTGATCCATTGCTGTGTAATTCAGTTGTGAATGCATCAGAAGTGTTGCCCATCATCATTTTGGCTCTATTGCTTCCCTAGTCCTAAGTCCAAATTTTGAGCTCTTTAAAACAGTCAAGTTTTGTGTAAAGAACACAGCAGCATCTTCAGTGTGTGAAAATGTGCACCACAAATGGAGAACAAGGAAAGACTTCCTTCGAAAGAGTGTCTTGATACTGCAGGAAAGTGATTACCAGAGAGCAGGCAGTGATGAGCATTTTGCACCAGGAGGGGCAGAGATTTCAGCGTAGCCAGATGCATTTGTTGTCTGCAGTGAAGTCCTGAAAGACCTGACGTGTTCTAATGAGTCATCACTTCGTGGCTGCAGTCACATGAGGCAACTTTTACTTTTATTTGAAAGTGATTGAAGTTTAGTGATCATGGCTACTGTTACAGGGCTGGCAACAATTCCCATGTAGCCGCTTGTGGTTAAGCTGACAGAGCTGCTTGAGTCTCGTGCATGGAACTGGCTTTATTCCAAATAAATTTTCCTAACTTAGCTCCTCGTAGCACTAAAATCAGTGTTACCAGTACACTGGAGCAAGCGGCATCACTTTACTAAGAAGTTGATGTAATATGGTTTGCAAATTAAAAAGAAATCTTTTCCTTTTTACCTTCATCCTCTGAGCCCAGCCTGCAGGTAAATGTCATCTAAATTACTGTGACTGCTGTAGGATGGTGAAATCATCACTGCATCCCATGATTTCTGTATTGGGATCTTCAATTCTTACATCAATGCTAATTAATGCATGCAGTATTCTTCTGGCAGTTCCAGCACACGCTGGAAGCAACAGTGTTGTCATCAGTTTGATCTTTGCCTAATGATGAAACAAAATGGCTCAAAGCGGATATTCCAAGTAGTTCCTTGGTAGAAGACTTTCAAAAATGAACTGGTTGTGGTTTTAGGACAGGGTTGGAGTTTTTTTACTGCTCTTTGCTGCAGGATTACTGATTCCTTGCTGTTCCTCTGCTGCTAATGAAATTTTTCTTTAAGAAATTCAGGCATATTGTTAATATTGCATGAAATATCACCATACGTCTAAGGGCGCCAGCCCTTTCCTGAAGATTATATGAACAAATTTAAGGGATGAACACAACGAGTTAACAAAAAAGAACAGGTTCAGCTTCTATAATTATCTAAAGAAAGTTCTTTGAGCGCAGAATGACAAGGAAACATGGGGTAGTTATTTAAATGTGAAGCTTGATTGCTTTCAGTGGGTTTCCAAAGCAGGATTTAAATGGCAGTGGAAGCAGCGATTTCCTTACTTGTTCATTCACGGCATCGAAGCCTGGAATCGGCAGTTTTGCTGACTGTGCTTGGAAGTCAATATTTTCCTGAACCTATAATAAACCAATAGTAATCAGAGCACTGAAATGAAATAAATCACTTTGGACCAAAATTGCTGATGAAACTGGATTCAGGAAAAGCAAATCTGAGGTTTTATTACGTCACTGCTTGTTCTGACGAGCTTCATATGCAAGATACCCTCAAAATAGTTGGATACTCAAGCAGCTGTTTCATCCTTGCTCCTCTGCCCAAAAACATGATGCCTGTCTTGAGAGGCAGGCGAAAAACTTCCTCTTGGTGCATCACTGAGTGCAGTTCTTGCAGCTGAGATCCATACGTGCCTCTGTTTTTCAGGTGCATGCGATTCCCCTGCGCTCCTCCTGGGTCATGACTTGTGCATATGCTCCCTCTGGGAATTACGTGGCTTGTGGTGGGCTCGACAACATCTGCTCCATTTATAACTTGAAAACTCGTGAAGGGAATGTCCGTGTCAGCCGTGAGCTCGCTGGGCACACAGGTGAGTGCTGCTCAGAGTTACCTCAGCGCAGGGAAGATTTAAAAAAGGCCTTTCAATATAATTCTCTAATAATGAGCTACTTCTTTCATCTGGCAGGACCTTAGATGCAGACTGCTTGGCTTTAAATGTTTTTAATCAGTTTCTCTGCTGTGAAATTGAACAAAAACTTACAGCTGGAAGTTGGTGTTTCCGTATTTTCTGCTGTAGTTTGAATTCTGTGCTTTGTGAAATGGAGGTGGTTAGCAGGCTGGTTCTGTGATCAGAGAGGTTCCACTGATGGTTTGGCAAATGAGAGTTCAGGGGAAAAGATGCTTCAGAGTATTCAGATTAAATTCTTTGATGCCACTCTTGGGAAACATCCAATGCCCATGCTCAGGTCTTTGTACTGACCAGGAATGCAGTTTATTTTTCCTCAGCGGTTGTCTGATACAGCTGAGAGCATCAGCATGGATGCAGTGCCACTGGGATCCACTTCCTAAGGAAGTTGAGTGTGTGCAGTGCAGGCTCACCGGGACTCCTGCCCAGCTTGGCCAGTGGATTCCACACTTCTGTCCCCCTTCCTCTGGTTGGGGTCTCTAAAGATCCAAACCACTTTTTGTCCAAAACATTGCAGATTCCTATGCAAAAATCATCTGTTGCATTTTATGCTTTTAGTGTTTCTTGCTGCGGCTTTGGGAGAGGAGGAAGCAGCTTGTTAGCAAACCAATTTGCTTTTGAAGGGTAATCTCTGGCCTTATTTGTGCACCTTTTTCTCTGTTTCCAGGCTACTTGTCCTGCTGTCGTTTCCTGGATGATAATCAGATCGTCACCAGCTCTGGCGACACCACTTGGTAAGCTGGGACACGGGGACAGCTCTGGCAGGAAAGGCTTTTCTAATCCATTTCCTGTGCCTGAAGGAAACTTTGTCCTTCACAAACTTCATCAGCACCCACAAGACTCTGGTGATACTGCTCAAATGTCACTTTTTTGCTGGTAACTGCAACTCCGGGAGCTTCGGCTGTTTCCTTGTGCTGGTGTTGTGAGCCTGACCTAATCCTGTGTTAAGATGTTCTGGGAATTTTTTTCTTAATGTAACTGTTTGGTTTTCAGAAATAACTGTATTAGACTAATGATTTTCCTGAAAACTCTTTTTGTATTCATTTTTTATTACTTAAAAAATCGTGTTTGGATATTTCTAATACAGAATTTTGGTTAACATTGTTACTCAGAGGAGCTCCTAGGAAATATTCTCCAGTGACAATAGCTGGGTTTTTTGAGGAGAATGTAGGTGTGTATCTTCATAAATACTAGCTTCTGAACTAAAAAAGGCCTCCATCTTTTTTTTTTTTCATAGATTTTTCTATTATAGCTATTTCTTAAAAGCATTGCAGTTCTCCCAAGCAGCAGCACTTAGAGCAAAGGTTGTCTAATAAATACCTGTCCTACACAATGCCAATCTCTTTGAATGCCTGTTTATTAATCCACTGATTTCTGAGAAGCTATGGAATATATATGGCATTAAAACCAAAAACATTTCTGAATATTTGTTGGTGTTTAGAGAGTGCAAAAAACTATGACAAAATGAGAGGGTTTGTAGAAATGATGCTCTTTGTAAGAGAATACAGCTGCCTCAGGAATTCTGTAGTAATTCTGCAACTGTCCTTGACATCACCTCAATTCAGCCAAGCCTCAAAGGACTTTATCCAAGTACAGGCATCTCTTGTTTACCTGGTTTGAACCTGCTGCTGATGGCTCTGGTTTGCTGAGAAATTACAGAAATTAAAAATCCCGATTTCCTAAAATGTTTAGACCTCTTCTTGAGGAGGTGATAGTGTTCTTTCATCCTTTTATACTCTTAATTATCACTCTAGTAGTGATTTGGGTGACTTGCAACTTTAAGATCAGACATAATTCACAAAGTTACTCATCCTCTGTGAGTTTATAAAAATGAGAAATGCTGGCTCAGCTTTTTCTGTAGCCTTACCACTGCTGCTTTAAATGAAGCTGTGGTAGTACTGGATAAGAGCCATGGCAGAGAACTTAGGGATGAACAGCCCTCAGTGAACAGTCATCGGTTTTTTCCACTGTTTTTCAGTTTTAAAACTCCCCGATGTTTTAAAATTAAGGATAGCTTTAAGGTCTTCTATGCAACAATTAATCTGCAACAGCCAAACAGTTCAACCAAAAATGTTTATTTCTATTGTCAGCATCAGTGTCGTTAATACTTGGAGTTTTACTGCAGCAGTGATAAAAAGACCTTATGAAGGAGCCTAAATGTGTTAATTTTTTGCCTCTAATTATTCCCTCCAGTGCTCTCTGGGACATAGAAACTGGTCAGCAGACAACCACATTTACTGGGCACACTGGAGACGTGATGAGTTTGTCCCTTGCCCCTGATGCCCGGTGTTTTGTTTCTGGTGCCTGCGATGCCTCTGCCAAACTGTGGGATGTTAGAGAAGGAATGTGCCGGCAAACCTTCACCGGCCACGAGTCGGACATCAACGCCATCTGTGTACGTAGCTGCTTCAGCTGGCATTTTACATTTCTCAGCTCATGATGAATTATTTTCAGGGTTTTTTTTTATAAATAAGTTTGTAGAGCTGAGAGAATTACCCGAAACTTGTGGCGAACGGAAGGCGGGTGTTGGTCCGTGAATTTCCGCGCCGGCTTCGCCCGGTTTGGAGAGGCGCAGCCTCTCGTTCTCTGTGCTCTGATGTGACGCACAGGGATCAAATCTGAACCCATTCTGTGTTTGTTTCCTCCCCCATGAAGTTCTTCCCCAACGGCAACGCCTTTGCCACGGGCTCGGACGATGCCACGTGCCGGCTCTTCGACCTGCGGGCTGACCAGGAGCTGATGGTTTATTCCCACGACAACATCATCTGTGGCATCACCTCTGTAGCATTTTCCAAGAGCGGCCGCCTGCTCCTAGCTGGGTATGACGACTTCAACTGCAACGTGTGGGACACGCTGAAAGCTGACAGAGCAGGTAAGTGGGTCTGGATGTGGGGAGCTCCCCGGGGATGTTCTGTTGGATGTCCAGGGAACGCCTGGACGTGGCACTCAGTGCTCTGAGACGGGGGACGAGGTGGGGGCTGCCCACAGGTTGGACTCGATGGCCTTGGTGGCCTTTGCCAGCCTCTGGCTCTGTGATGTTGGATGTGTGGATTGAGTCTCGTGCACGGATCTGTCAGCACTCGCTGTCTCAGCTTCAGAGCTCTCTGAAAACTTCTTTAGGCTGTGATGTTACAAATCCATTGGAATCCTGCTCCAAGGATGGATGCTTGAGAACAGGAAGATTGCCATTAAAAACAAGGGCTTGGGGTGGAGGGATATTCTTTTTTAGACTTTATGGCTTTGTTTATGCATTAACTATTCAAAGCAATTCAACATTAATGTTGCTATTTATACACAAGAATTTTTTTCCTGGTATTTGTAGCAGTAGTTGTAGAGACAACCAGCAAAACAACAGAGACTGTGGAGTTTATCTTTTGAGGAAACAAACATGAAATTCACGGTCCAAAGATGAAGAGAATTTAACTTCAGTTCTTTAAAATGAAAACTTTTGTTGGGAAAAAAAAGGTATAAATTAGGCCACAAATGTTTCATTACTCTCATCAGAAGAGGAGATTAGAAGAATATTCTGCATATTGAAATGTTCCAAAGCTTCAGATTGCCGGGCAGATTTGGCACTTCTGAAATCAAGTATTTCTGTATCTTCTGATATTGGTACTTCTGTATTAAACACCTTCATGGCTGTGTGTTCAGTACAAATATTTAAGACTTCTTAGTGCTGATTTCGTTTTGCCAAATTGCAGCACTTCCTATTGCTGGTGGGGGAATGAGGAGAGCCCTGTGAGCACTCTTAATTCGTGTAGAAAGATTAATTTCAAGTCCATCAAGAATATCTGGCTCAGTGCTGTGGACTGGAAAGCTTGAACATAATTAGGTTTTCTTTTTACCTCCTTGAAACTGTTAAATTAAAGGGGATAGAGGAAAATGTTGTCTCCCTTAATTTTTCTGTTTAGTGTCTCAATTCTTTCTTTTAATGGCGCTATAATTGAATTGTATTAGATCTCCATATTGACAAATAGATCGTATGGAGGAGTCTGTCTTGTGAATGTAGTAGGCGAAAATCGGATGAAAAATGCTTTGGAGTTCATAACTTAATTCAATTTAACTTCCGGTTTTAAAAGAAAAATACTTACAAATGTAAAAATCATGTAAAATTTAACTGATCTTTATCACTGTGGTGAGGAGCAAAAGCTGTGCAGAGCACGGTTACGGTGACATTGTCAGAATCTTCAGGGCTGTCACTTCGCAAATCATGGGAGACCAATAAAGGTCATAGCATGGGGAATATACAAGGCAAATTTTGGAGGAATGCATTTACTGAATTTTACCCCCTTGAGAACCCACCCAGCCCTGTCCTGAGTCCGTGCTTCTAAAACCAAGAGCATTTCAAAATTGCGGCCGCGTTTGTTGGGGATTTTTGACTCTGGAGCTTGGCTGATCCGAAGGTGCTGTGGTCGGGCAGGGAATCACCAGCACAGCGCCGTTTGTTTGTTCTTTGCTCGTTTCCAGGTGTCCTTGCTGGTCACGATAACCGTGTCAGTTGCTTAGGTGTGACTGATGATGGCATGGCAGTGGCAACAGGGTCATGGGACAGCTTCCTCAAGATCTGGAACTGAAGTAGGTGAGTCCCCAACTCATCAAGTTGCTTTGGGCTCCAGAATGGTTTTTGCCAGCAGCGCTGTTACTTGGTGCTGATCACGGTTAGGAGAGCAGTGAGGAGCAAACCTGAGCGGTTGGGGGGTTTAATTTATTATTTTAAACCATTATTTTAACGTGTGCACTGGCATTTTTCTGGTGGCCTGTTTTTGACTGCTGTACTTTTCCTGTGTGGGGTTTTGAGTAAGCAGATGTCCTTGGGGAAGGGGGGATAATGCCTGGACAGCAGGGCTTGCCGCTTGTTTGCAGTTTCTCAAAGTGCAACTCTCACCAGATGTTTCTGTGTGCCAGAAGAGCAGCGGACTCCACGACTGGAAGAAGTTTCCAACGGTTGAAAATTAAAAACGATAGCATATCCAATCCAACCATACTAACTTGGACCCCCATCCTCCCCAACTTCAAAGGGCAAGATCTTTTCCGTCTCCTGTTGCTGAAATGAAGAGCACAATTACCTTTCCAAGAAGAATTTCTGTGTTGTAAGCAAAATGAAATTGTGCATTCCTTTTGGGACCATTTTTTTTGTCTTGAGAATTTAAAAACAAACGAAACACTATCATAAAAAGCATGACCAGAAAATAAACTTGAGCATAATTGTGAAACAGTTAGCTTTCACTGTAGTTTCCAAGTTGAAGTTAAGGACTTTATCTCACACACTTGCAAATTTTAAAGTCATGTTTGTAGCGGGATTTTTTTCAAGTTTCCTTTTTAAATACATTTCCTTATGTATTTAATTGAGCAAAACAAGGGAGTCCTAGCCCAGAGCACCTGGGGGTTGTTAACGCTGTAAATTTAGTCCCTAATTTTTTTTATTTTTATTTTCTAGTATCACAGATAATTGTTGCACAAAACTTGGCATATATAGGATAATGTTAAGCAGTAAGGTAACCAAGCACATGCTGTAAAAGGTAATGAATGCTTGTTTAAAGAATCCTTTCACCTTTTATGGATTACAAATGCAATCCTTGGTCCCTCCTGCCCCCCCTCTTTTTCACCACACTGATTTTTTTAATCTGTTTTGGTTTGTCCACTTGGAAGGGCAGTTTATATATCCTAACACTATCCTATAAGTCTCAACAACCAGGAATCTCTGTTTTCAAAAGAGACCTATCCTACACTTGGGTATTGAGTCAATTCTTTGTGTATGAAATGATGTACAAATCAATGTTTTGAAAATAATGATCTTGAACTTTCTAAGTTAAACAGAAAAAAAAAAAACCTTTTTTGATTGTTTGCCATATTGGGTGGGTTTACTCTTAGAATCGCATGCTGTAGAAATGCTAAAAAGTGCATATTGGACTAAGTCCTTAGATGTTTTTTCTTTGAAGAAATAACCTGTTTAAAAACTGTAACCATTGTCGCTGTATTCATTTATTGTTGCTACTCTGTGCATAAATCTATGAAGAACTCCAGTACAAAGCTATGCACGTTTTGGAGTAGCGTGATAAGTCACTTTTTTTTTAAAAAAAAAAAGAGAAAAAAGAAACAGCCTGTTCAAACAATCGCTGTCAAAGATTCTGGGGTGTGGGAGGAGGGAACCTAGACCATCTTCTTTATAAATCAGTTCCTCACAGCCAGTTCCTCTTGCAGGATGAGTCCTTTGCATCTGATCAGAGTCATTTTTGTAATGAGCAGATTTTCCTGGCTTTCTTTTCAAATAAAATGTTAAAAGCAGCAGTGTTTGGACAGCAGATTGTTCTGTTAAACTTTCCTATCTTCTCACTGTATCCAGAAATGCTCCTTCCTAGCAGCAGTAGTAGCTTTTCTCCATTTTGTTTTTTCTGCAACATTCTGTACAAAAATGTGCTGTAATTGTGCGTTAGGCCTGGATTTGGCATAAAAGATGAGTTCCCTCTTACTCTCTTTCATGAAACTACTCTGTAGAGCTTTCTCCACGCCCTGTATCCCTCTTCACCTTTTGTATTTAATTTTAAAGTCAGTGTACTTCAAGAAAGCTGGATGCAAGATAGATACTATATTAAAATGTAATGTTATTTAAGATGTAATAAAGCAGTTTGACATGAGTTTGGACTGATCTGTTTTGCAGCTTATTGTTCAACACGCAGAACATCTTCTGAGTGGTGAAATAAACACACAGGAGGAGGGAATGCTGTCCCCAGAGAAATGGTTTGGTGTTTTTAAATGGTTAATGGTCAGTTATTGGGCACAGTATGCACTTAGCTCTAAATTCAGAGAGCCAATACAGTTCACGAGGTGCACATCACAAAAATGCTCTGTGCTATAAGGAGTGGAGCACCTGAAGGAGGAAATCAAAGCAGAATGCTGAGTAACTTTTACAACTTTTGTGTCCTTTAATAGGAAAAGAATTGAGTGGAACATCTTTGTGTTCCTGCCACGTGAGGATCTGGCCACAGCAGCTCTGTTGGCACGGTTAGATTGGCAGGGTAAGAAGTCATTTTCACACTCGGTAAGAACAAAGTCTCCATGAGGTAGAACTTCTATCTAAAAATTTTTTTATTATTATTATTTTATACCCAGAGAAGCAGATTCCTGAAATGAGGTGTTAAAAAGCAGTTGGTTCAACGATTTGGTATTGGTTGACTTGAGGGTTTCGTGGTTTTAGTGGGTAAAGTCCCATCTCTTGTTCTGACCTAAACAAAAATGAATTCTTCCTCATTCCACATCAACCAAGAGAAATCCCAAAGCCATGATTTGGAACACCAATCATGGACATTCTCAGCCTCAATGGAGAGGTTTTGGAAAGCTTGGGAGTATGGAAAACCCAATGGTGACGACTTAACCAGCAGCCATGACCTCCCTGACTGTGAGCACTGAGGTTTTGGGCTGCACGAAATTGGTAAGTAGCTCTTGGCTAGAAATGCTTACATTTGGGAATTCAGCTTTAGTGGTGTCCAATCCAAGTGTTGTAGCTGTGGGGTCCACTCAGGTGGAACGGTTTTATTCCAAAGGATGTTTCTTGTGTGGTTCTGTCTGTAATAAAATAAATGATCTGTCTTACCTTCCTTAATCCGTGTGTTAAATTTCCATGTCCTGCCTGTGCTGGTGACAGAACACCTGCCAAGACAGTGACTTCTTGTGTCAGGAGGCTGATGTGCAGCTTCTTTCATTTATTTGAAATGCAAACAGTTGCAGTTGCCTCTTGCTGTTCCTGTTTTTGTGTTAAATATGAAATTTTATTTGATTTAAACATCTGTCATTGTTTGGTTATTCAGGGAGCTGCTACTGGAGGAAGATGGGTGTGCAAAGGGAGCAGCTCTGAACTCTTGAGTCTGGGCCAAAACTTTGAGTTTTGAATGCCTTTAATTTTAGGATCCAACCTAATTGAAATTATTTCTGTGTTACCTACACGTCCTCCTTTGGGCTTTGAAAAGATTCTGAGGTGGAGCTGGTTGTGGGATGTGGTTCCAAAGAGTAGATTCTCCCAGCTGCTGGTGAATTTCTGGTGCTAATTTCTTTATTCTGCTTCAGTTTCCATGAGCTGAGAACACAAATCTGTGAGAATGGGATTGGAATCCTCTCACGGAGTTTCAGGGAAGGGGTGAAGGAAGAGAGAACAGATTTCTTAATCCCAGGACCCTGAGTTAAGACCTTTAGCATTTTCTGTGCCCCTCAAAGCCCTTTAATTTCTTCATGAATTAAATAAAAGATCTGAGGTTCTACTACCAGCAGAGAAAAAAAAAAGTTGAGTTGGGCATTCTGCCTTTTGACCATGAAGTCCCCTGGAGTGTTTTAAATCAGCTGTGAAACACACTTAAAATGACTGACTGAATCATGCCCTATAGGAGCTAAAAATAGAATAATCTGGTTTCTGGTAAGTGGCAGAGTAAATAAAGAATAATAAAACCTGTCACTCGTGCTGAGCTCTGTGCCTTGGTCTGCAGCAAGGCAGGATCCTGTGCGGTTTTATGATTAACACTTTTCAGTGTAGGTGTAACCATGAATTCAATTGGAGGGGAAAGAATAAAAAGTGGCTGATGAAGGAGTTCTAACAGCAGCTGGCTATTTTTGCATGCTGCTGTTCTTCTCTTCATGTCATTTCTGTGGGTCTGCCTCTGCTTTAACCATCAGGCTGCTCAATAATGAGTTGGTCTTACACTGCATTCCAACGTGTAAGAATTCTCCTGAAGTACGTGGAAAGTTGAATTTGTTCTGTTCCAGGGTTGTATGAGGAAGTTTGGGAAAGTGAAAGCCCGGATTTGAGTCTCCCTCTTGCAGAACGAGGATGCCTGGTGCATTCCCTGTCCCTGCTGCTGGCAGTGGCCCTGGCACACGGCACTTCCAGAGGTGGCAGCAGACATCTGCTGCCCTGCATCCCTCAGATGTGCTCCTTCCTTGCTGATTTAAATACCATTGCTTTGGTCCATTTTACCTGGTGAGTTAAAAAATTCCTGCTCTTCTCCTGCCCACTCCTGTCCTCATTTCCCTTCTGAGCCTGAGCTGCTAAATGGGAATTCCTCATCCCTGCCTGGGGCTGGGAGAACGAGGGCTTTGAGCCCGACCTGCCTGGCTGCTGATCCAGCCTAAAGTGCCTGGGTTAAACCCTCTCTGCAGGAAATGCTGCTGGGACAATCTGCAGTTCCCATTTCCTGGCAGGAGATGGAACATGACTGGCACATTCCTGGCCTGGCCACAGGGCCACAGTTGGAGCTGGACTCTGCCTGCTCACTCTGTAAGCTGGAGGTGCAGACAAGGGAGGAATTTCTTCCTGTAGCCCTCACTCTGTGGGTTAAATCAATTCACTGGAAGCAGGAAAGCTTCAAATATTGGTCAGTTGTTGTTTCTTTTTGATAATTTGGGTTTATTCAAAGAAAGTTCATTAAAGGAAAGCCATGTTGAATCATTCTGAGACTGCTCAGCTTTTTGTTGCAATAAGAGTTGCTAAAAAAGCTAAATAATAAATTATTAACTAAATAATAAACTAAAGTGTTTTTAAAGAAGGGATAGTAACTGCATTGGTAAAATTATCCAGTGTTTCAATTAGCTGGGAAAACCAGAAGCCATAGAAATGTGAATAAAGATGGAGTGAACTCTTTGTTTAGAGAGCTGGCTGCTGCCCTTTAGGAACACAGGCCCTGCTCAATACTCATTCAAGTAATTCCTGGCTTAACCCAAGACAATTTTGTCATAAAATAGAACAAAGAGAATCTTGCTGCTTTAATTATTCATAAGCCATTTGCTCAGGCGGAGTGCAGCGAGATGTGATTGACCCTGAGAGGGAATCGTCTGGGGAGCTGGAAGTGCAAAATGAAAAGTTTATTCGATGTAACAGATTTTTAAATGGCAAATAGATGAGGGAGGGGAAAGTCTGTTTAAAAGGCTGGGAAAAAGAGAAGTCTGTTAGAAGGCACGGAGGGTGGGAAAATGCTGAGTTCCCAGGAAGGTTGTGTGGCAGCACAGACAGTGCAGCTCCATCTGGTGGTACAGGGCCCAGGAAGGGGTGGTCAGCGCAGGGAAAAACGTGTGTGCCAGAGCAGCCTGGGCTGGAATTGGCTGCAGCTCGTGCTCCTGCACGTGGGACCCCTCCTTCCTGCGTCTCCAGGGTCCATTGACTGCGTTCAGATTTTTCCATAAGGCCTTGCAAACAAAACAAGATTTTCCCAATGTTTTCTTACTGAGGGATTTTCTTTCCCAGTGTTTTATGTAAGAAAACCTCAGCTGGTGAAGATGGAGAGGTTAAAAATGAGCCAGAGTTAGCTGGAGCAGGAGCTCTTGGACAGCTTTAAATCCAAGTCTTATTTAGAAAGGATTCCCTGCATTTCTCTCCAGCCCCTCTCCCCCAGTACTCCTGAACTCCGTCGTATTTTTTGCCACGCTCTGTCACAGCCCTGATGAGAATCCCTGCTCGTTTCAGCCTCCCTCCTCTCCTTTAGGTAGGAATGGGGACCTGGAGTCACAAATGAAGATATTTTGGTTGGCAGGGTGCTCATGCTGTGGCAGGGCAGCTCCTCTGCAGTGGAAATTTGGATTTTGCTGTCACACACACTCCTGCTGCATCTGAGAGAGCCAAACCCTCGTTTATAGAAGCAAACATATTTTAAGGCGTATAGAATTCTAATATTTAGGAGTTTTTTTTCTCTTTTGCACAATCAGGGTTGAGTGAGAAGCAGTAGGCAGCAGCAGCTCCTTTCCTACCCTGGCTGGTGCTTGGCAGGGTGAGTCATCCTGGAAAACACGTAACTGCATATATTTATCTCAACTTCCATTGATTTTTCACCAGAGTTCCTTATCTTTGCTTTATTGATTTACTTTCTGGGGTATTATAAGCAAACTGCGAGAAGGTCCAATGGGAATAATCATGTCTGATCCTTGGCTCCTTGGAGCTGCTGCTTAATCCAATGGGGAGAAGCAGGCAGGATTTCGAGTGAATGGGAGGCAACATCTGACATTTAAAATCACTCGAGATTTGTAACTCTGAGTTGTTTTGTTCTGCATTCTCTTCCACACAGGAGGTGCTCAGAATTCCCTGGTAGTACCTGAGGGTCTTTCACTTCACCTTGGGAAGCCAAAGTTCATCCCCTCTTCAGCCAAGAGGAAAAAAAGAAATGTCAGTGGATGTATTAGCTGGAGTTGGAGGCATCCCCCTCCCAGAATCACTGAAAATTCAGCCTCACACTGATGGGTGTTTTACTTGTGATTAAGAATTTAACAATTCCTTCCACCATGAAAGCAACAAAAATCAGGTGAGGAGAGGAGTTGTGAGACATAGAGTTCTTAAGAGCACGGGTTCCACCTTCCCTTTGGCCCCTCCAGGTTTTTCCAGAGCCCAGGAGCTGTTAACTGCTGAAATAGCTGCTGTTCTTTGCCTGGTGGGGATCTGAGCCTTGAATGAACAATAAGTATTCAGGGAGTGACAGCTCTGGGAGTGATGGACACCAGTTTGCACTAATGAGAGATCTGGGAGCTTTGCCAAGGATGACTGCATCACTTAATTGAACAATTCTATATTTCATCTGCCTCTTGCATCAGACGTGTGTTTAACCCGCTGCGCTCTGAGCTCTTGGCAAATCTTGGCCCAGGTGACAGAAGTTGCCCAGGGAATGAGCTCTGAGTGAGCTCTTTAAGGAAATCCAGAGAGCCAAGAGGATTCAGAGTGGAGAGAAATGAATGAGGTTCATTGGCCAGCCTGGTGTCTGTCAGTGGCAGCTCTAAAAAGTGATGCTGGAATTAAAAAATGATCCTTTTGAGCCATTCTGTCTCCCTCCCTCCTCCCAAGGCTTATTTCAATCAAGTGATAGCATCAGCCGTGGTGGCAGGAAATGGAACAATTACAGATAGACCTCAAGGAACAGCTTATCAGAACTGAAGGTTAAACTTTCATAAGCAAAAGGATCATTCCTGTTCTTTGAAGCCTGTCACCGTTCTATCCACCCAGAGTAACTTAACCAGAAATACCAGATGGGAGCCAGGCAGCCTCTGACCTCAGCTCTGATCTGAAAGTGAAAGCTCCTCATCGAGTTGTAGAGCTTGAATTAACAGGGTTAATTTATCTTTCTCCTCTTAAAAAAAAAAAAAAAAAAAAAAAAAAAAGAAAAGAAATCCAAACTCTTGGGCCTGTTTTGTGGTGTGTCAGCTGTATTCACCTTTAGAGTCCAAATTATCCTGGCAGGTCTTGGCACTGGAGGCAGCCCCATCAATTAAAATCTGGTGCATTCTGGGTGGGAAGCAGGCAGTTAAGCTTAGTGGTACCTCTGCCAAGAACTCCAAAACCCTGCTGTCCTCGTGTTGGTGAACTTATTTATGTACTATTTCTAGTGCCTGTTTATATTTTGAATGGGAAGCAGCAGCACTGGCAATATTTGCGTTTCCAGGGTGAGGTGGTTTGCAAAGAAGCCTCTTCACCTCAACCATTTTCTTATTTATTTTTAAGAAATCCAGTAATGGTTAAACCTGTGCGTGCCCATTTGAACCCCTTTGATAAAGCAATCCCTCCATGTCTGTGCAGCTAAACAGGCAAAAGCATCTCATCACATTCCTGTAACTTGTAATACATCTGGGTGTGAGCCAGAGCAGCACAAATATTCTTAATTTACAGTTTATTCTCACAGAAATCTTCTCAGGGGTTGTGTCTGGCCGAGTTTTCATGGGACACCCTCTGCAGTTTCAGCACTGGGATTTCTTAGCCAGTTCCTCCTCCTCAGTGCTGGGTTTTTGGGGGGTGGTTGAGAGGATTTAATCCCGTGCTTTGTGGACACCAAGCTCCGTGGAGGGAGGCCAGACCATCAAATAATTGTCTGGGCTCTTTGAAAAATTACATAATTGAGCAACAGCATCTCCTGGGAAAGCGCCTTGGATCTTCCCCCTTCTCCCTCCTTTTCCATGTCCCAAAGCCAGCAGCTTCCAGCATTAATGCAGAGCTGTTTGGGGTCCAGTGGTGAAACAGTGCTGGGGAATTTAATTTTTTGTCCCACCCTTGCAGGAGAGCTCAAATCCAGCTTGGGGATCCTGAGCAGAGCCCGTGCATTAGGCACAAACTCACAGCAATTATTTAGGAGCTTTCCTTGCACGAGTGGTCAGGTGCTGTGACCATCAAATGCTGCTTTTACTGAGCTTTTATGATATTTGGGGGATAACTTCCAGCCTCTAGTCATAGCTATGTAATTAACAATCAGTTAATTATATCAAAATTATTTGATTTCTGGATGCTTATGTTGAAATTTTGGGTTCAGTGGGATGTTTGACAGAATGTGCTTGAACTTCCTGATTTTATAGAAGGAATCAAATATGATGTGTAGGGAACAAGACCCTAAAGTTCACCAGAAGCTTTTTAGCTGTGGATTTTGTCCCGTGCTGGGACGTTTTTATTGACACAGAACAGATGCTGCTCATCGATAACCGATCAATAACTGCTGTATTTGGCTCCTTTGGCAAGGTATCTCCCCATGAGGAGCGTGAAAACAGCGCCAAATCCGCTGTGGTGCTGGATAATGGCACAAAATTCTCCTTTTTTTCCTGGGAAATGTTCGTGAGAGAGAAAACCGGGACGCGGCTTCTGCTGCCACCTGGTGCTGGCGCCTGTTTGGCCGGGGAACTGGTCCCAGTGATCCCCGAGGCAAACGGAAAGGTCCAAGCTGTCCAAGAGCAAACGAGACACCAAAATATAGGCGGGAAAAATATAGGAGAAAATTCGAATATAAATATATATGTAATATAGGAATATATGGACTACAGGGCAGCGGTTCCAGTGGATTTGTGGGGTGTGGAGTGGCTTAAAGCACGTGCTGAGAGGTCACTGATGGAACACAGTGAGCAAACCCCATCGTGTCCCCAATAAATGATTTGCAGCAGCAAAGAGCCCCCCAGAGCACGTTGTGTTTCAGTGGTTTGGGGACGGACAGCTGCTCTTGTCAGGGAATAGTTACAGACAATATTTCTGTAAAACCTGCAAAGCACCTCCTGCCACGTCCTTCTGGCCCTCTTGAGCTTCACAGGGTGAAATGTGAATTTTCTGCACTCATTTACAGACGTGAAGCCCGATGAGGAGGAATCATTTCTTCTCTACTAATCGAGCTTTACAGCCAAGGTGTAAAGGAGTCACAAACCCAATTTTTTGTGTGTGTGTGTTCCGAACAGATCTAAAAATGTCCTGCAGGGAATTGGCCGGGAAAGACAAAACTGAGCTGACCTGGCTGTGCTCTCACAGAGGCGGTGGGAACAGCGTTACTGAGCTCAGGGGAAAAGTTCATCTTTGCTGTTTAAAACCTTCTGAGCTTGATTAAAACCCTCCGAGCTTAATTAAAACGCTGGGTGAGGAGCTTTGCTTTGATGGCAGAAGCAGCAGAGGGCACTGCTGCCGTTCTTACTGCAGCTCCTCCCTGGTTTCCAGGATTTCCGAGAAACACAGAACAGGCTCGGGTCACCCGAGTTCGACTCCAGGACACCCCAAAAAGCTCCCAGCCCTGTGTGGGGTTTGGAGCAGCGTTTGGGGCTGTGATGAGCAGCACCTGCCCCTTCTGTCCCAGACTCGGGGTGTCCCTGCCCTGGGGACAGCGGGGTCACCCTGTGTGTGCCGTGGCTCCAGCATCTCTGACCCCAGGGCACATGACAGGGGTAAAACCGAGCCTGGAAATGTGTGAGCTCCTCAGGGATCCCCCAGTCCTGTTTTCCCGTGGCCGGGAGTCGGTCAGCCGCGGATTTGTAACGTGACGCTGCTGACCTGGTTGCTGAGCGTTTTCTTGCACAACAGGAGGATGCTCAGGGAGGAAATGGGGAGGACAACAGGATTCAGGATCAGCCGCGGTGCCTGGGGATCTCTGATGGTGAGTGGGGAACGCTGCCAGCACTGGGGGTGATGGAAAGTTTCTTCTCTGCCAGTACAGGGAGAAATTGGAAATTGTAGGAAACGAAAAGGTATCTGCTGAGTTCAGAAAAAGCACAGTTTTTAAGGAAGAGGTAGTTAGGAAGGGGGAATGAGGTGGAGGCAGGTCTGCTGGGAGAGGGCAATGTGCAAAGGTGTTATTTTGGATGATAGCTGGGTGATATTTTTGCAGTTTTTAAAAATATCTGCCTGGCCACAGAATTAGGAACATCATCTGTGAATGAAGAGGGAAGGTAAATGGGAGTCTGAGTGTAGTCAGTAACCATGAGAACAAACCAGTCCTACCAGAATAGGCTGTGCTTTTCTAATAAAATGTTTTGGGGAAAAGAGAGGCTTCACTGGGGGCCACAGTTACTCTTAGCCTTCTGTCTGAGGCAGCAGGACCAGTAATTTTAGCCAGGCTATTGTAAATGCAGGTGCAGAGCTCCTGAGTGTGTCATTCTTTCATCTGAAAAATCACCCTGCTCTTTTCTATGAAGAAAAAGGATCATTCAACTACAGTGCAGGATGTTCTTTTAATATGGGGTGTTGGGGAGGTCTATTTCCTTTTGTGCAGAGGCAAAGGATATCTGCATCACCTTTCTGAGAATTAGAACAAAGCGGGTGAATGGGGGGGTTTTCAAATGCATCTGTGATCTGAGCATCTGCAAAATACAAGGGAGTTGAATACATGAAAAGAAGAAGTTGATAATGCTGGGCTGTAGAGAATTCTGATGCAAATGAACCAGAAGTTGGCAGAGACCAGTCTGTTTTCATTTCTGTTTTTGACAATCACTAGAGTGTGATGTAAGGCTCATGTTCACAATGAATCCTACCTTGTGCTGAAGCTTCTGGATTCCAGACTTGTTTCCTCTGCATTTGTGTTGTTCTTGTTGTATCGACTGTTTTGATGTTTCTGTTTTCAGAATTAGATTTAATTTTTCCCTTTGCAGAGACTTTTTCCAAGCATTAGTTCTGTTTCTTCAAGTCCACGTTGTGCTGGCACTGGCCTTAGTTTAACTCTCCTCTGGGTGAAAAGCTCCATCCGATCCTCATCAGCAAATTGGATTCAGGCACTCACTTTTGAAAATCTTCCATCAAGATTTCAGGTTTCTCAACAAGAAAACTAAAATTTAAAAGTGTCCTGATAATATCAAGTCACTGGTCAGAATTCTCTCTTGTGCTCTCAAAGAACTCCCAGGGCAGCACAAACCTGAAGGTCAAAGGAATAAAGAGCCTCAGTTACAAGAGGATGAGCAGCTTTTTTAATCCCTGGACTGTTTTGTGGGAGGTTTAACCAGTGTTTAATACAAGGGTGGAGTGTTTGATAAGCCAACGGCTCCAACGGAGCAGAGCCACACAGTTAGGTGATCTCAGTGCTAACCTGGGACAACAAAGCTCTGGAACTTAAAACTGCAGAGTCTTAGGGCTGCAAGGAAATTTTTGGACATGACCAAGCAGCAGATTGGTGGCTGTGGGAGCAGAAATTGGTGTTAACTCCTGGTGAGCTAACACAGATCACTCCCTGCAGGATGGATGTGTTTGCAGTGCTCCAAGGATCCTGAGCCAGCTGGTTTGGGATGAGGTTTTGCTGTGGCAGCCTAGAAAATAAGAATGAGCCCCCTTTATTCCCTTTGTATCCAGAACATGGTATTTCACACCCGTACAGAGCCTGCAGTGAAAATCCTTTTCCTTGCCACTAACAAAAATGGGGTTTGACCGTTTTACTTTTCCTGTCACCTGTTGAGCCTGTGCCTGTTGCTATTTCAGCCCATTCCACAGCTGCCAGTGCCTGGTCACCCACGATAACAAAGAGGAATCCAGTGCAGAGGAACCATCTCTCTCCTGCTGTCACTCCTCGGGCTGTTTTCAAAGCCTGGGCAGTTAGGAAAGATGGTGACACAACTTCCTTCTCACAGCAGGATGTTTATCTCACTCGCTCAGTTTGAGTGACTTCTGGCAAGGAAAGGCCCCAGAATAACCAGTCCCCACCTATCCAGGGCCAACTGGGAGCTGGAGTGGCAATTCCAGCATCTTTGGGCAGTTTGTGATGGTGTTGGGGTGTGTCCTGGTGATAGGAATCAGCCCTTTCCCTTGAAACACTGGGAGCCGGGGTTCTGTGAGGAATTCTGACATATCTCCTGTATTCCTGCCATAAATGCTGGAAGCACTGGTGACCAGCTCCCAAATCACCCCAAAGCAAAGATACTTTATAGAAAACCAAGAGGTTTTCCCCATTTCCCTTCAGCCTCTCCCTCAGAATTGCAGATGACGTTGGCTTTGCCAGGGTGAAAGTTTAGCCTAGTAATGGTTTAAGGGGTGTTTGACTTTAGAGGCATCCTACAGAAAACAGAATTAATTCCTCTGGGCTGCACACCTCACTGGTAACTTGCTTTAAAATCCAGTGATGCAGGACTGTGGTTGCAGAATCATTTGGGAAACTGAAGCAGCCAGAAGCTTTTAAATTTTCCTGTTCATCAAGCTGCTTTCCTAAAAAGAATCGAGATCTGCTGTGAACCAAGGTCCTTCCTCAAAAGAACCACCAGTTTTCCTGGGAACAGTGCAATGGTGTGATAAGCAAGCAAACCAGTTTATAAAATTATTTTTATTTACAAGTGGAAGCCCATCCACTTCTGAACCCTTCTAGGGTGCATGCAACGACGCATTTCCTGTGTCAGGGAGATTACAGTCTTGACAAGGTTGATAAGCAGGAAAGTAATCGTTTTTATCTCTTTTAAAGGCAGAAAAGCACACTCCATTAGTCACTCAGGGAAACACAGAGCACCTCCCAAACACCCCAAGCTGAATCTCAAATCTCTCCTCCATGTCCTGCTTCGAGACAGGAGGTAAGTCCTGGCTGCATATTTCGATATTCCCCTTCCTGTTAGACTTTTCCAAAATCTCTCCACTTCTCTCCCCTAACTTTCCTTTCCTGGCTGCCAGCAGCTCTCTGTGCTACCCTGACCCCTGACACTGTCAGAGATGATCTGGGGATGGAGTTTGGGTACCAGGCCATCATTCCCAAGCACTCATCTCAGATTTATTTACCCTTATGCAAGTCAATTAATGTAGTTCAGCCTCAAAACTGGGACAATGACATTTACATAATGATCGGAGGTGTTGGTAATCAGCCTGAATAATGAAAAGCATTTCCCTGTCTTTGTGTCAGTGTGTGAGCATTGGGAAATAATTTATTTGTCACATTCACGTGCCACCATCTCCATCAGAATTTAGGCTTTGTGGTACCTTTTTACTTCTCGTGATCCCTTAGGAATTCTGAATCATCAGAGGCTGTTTGAAATTAAGGCTGAGAGGTAAGAACTATGTTCTTCAACCCTGCTAGATATTAATAGAGACAATTTGCTAATTGCTTCCTGCTCAGTGGAAATGCCTCCTGCTGGAAAGAAGGTTTGGGGTGTAGGTGGAGGCTGAGCAGAGCTTCTGGATCAGGCACATTTGTGCAAGTTGTCAAACAACAGCATTTTTGTGACATTACCTTTTTTTTTGTTATTTCTAGGAACCAAGAGACCCAGTAGGGGGGGAAAAAAAAGGAAAAAAAAAAAAAAAAGCAGAATGTTTTTATGCTCTTTTCTCAAGTTCCTACCAACATTTCTCTTTGTTTTCTTCCTTGGGAGAAAGGAAGCACAACCTGCCTTACAGTGCTGAGCTACAGCGTTCTGCTCATGGTGTCAGGGAGGAAATGTTTAAAAGGAACCTAAAACTCTTGTGTTTCTCCTGTCACTGCAGTCTGTGGAGGGAAGAGCTGTCAAAGCCCAGGACACTCATCCCAACACCTAAGCAGAGCTCCCAAGGTCGCTGCTGAACTTGCCCAGCTCAGAGCTGCTGTTTTAACTGCAGCCTTTTTATAAATAGGACAGGCTCAGCTGCTTAGCAGTCTTATCTCCACCAATTACCAGGGATAAGAGCTCCTCGTGCTGCGCAGTTCAGGCCTCTTACAAAATGTTGAGCAACCGCTGTGGGAAGAACAACCTGCCCCTTGAAGGGTTTATTTTTGAGCAGCCAGTGTAAATGGTCGTGGCTGTCGTGGGGATCTATCACCTTCACCCTGGTGACTTCGGAAAAGTCCATCCCAAGAGCTCCCCTGTCAGTGAGCGGTGGCTGGCAGAGCTTCCGTGTCTGAGCATCTCTCCTGGGATGGTTTTTCACTTCAGGTTTCAGGGCAATGCTTTGACTCCCTAAAGCTGAATTGCTGCCTAGTGTCGTGTTCTGGTGTCCCTTTACACTTTGGGAATCCCTTTCAGCACATTAAAGACATTCAAGGCTCTGGGGTATCTTTAACCCCACAGAGCTGGGTATTGTTGCCTTAATTCCTTGCACACTGGCCTCTGGAATGAAGGGCTAAAAAGAAACTTTGGCTCAAAATCCTGTACTTTCAAGAGTGGTGTAACATGGTCAGTGGTATTTTCCCGTATCTAGCAACTGCTTCCTGTTTTTCAAATTTGTTTCAGTTTTTACTGACCATCAGTTATTTACAGCTCCCCTGTTCCCCAAAAACAAATTACTACATAAAGGAAAAAGAAGAAGAAAAAAATCCCCGAGTGCCACATGCTGGTGTGGTGTAACTTGCTCTTACTGTGTGGGTTTATCCTGGTGTGATTTATCCAATGAGCTTCGTGCGTGAGTGTGGCCTCCTTAAAGCAGAAGACGCAATTTTGAAATTACAAAACCTGATAGGTTTGGTAACTGAAGAATTGTTTTCTTGCTGGCATCCATCCAGCTCCTACCTCTGTTGAAGTTGTGACAAAGCCCCTGGTGATTTTGAGGTACCAAAACCTTTCGGGTTTTTTCAGTTCAAGTAGAGACTGGAAAATGTGGGGGTTTTTTGGGGTTTGGTTTTTTTATATTTCACCACTTTATGACTGTACTTGAGATGGAGTGATCCTCACAAAGTGGTGTGGGCTGTCAAAGAGTTTTTTACCAGATGATGAAAGGCCAGATTAAGGTAAAAGTTCGTGACAGGCGTTGTGGGGAGATGTGAGCAGGGTGTGAGGGGAGCATGTGCCAGCAGCCACACCCTCTGCAAAAGGCGTGGTGTGAGCTGGAGGGCAAAAAAGCAGGCGGAGAGGAGAGGATGGTGCAGTCTGTGCCTGAGCTGAGAGGGCACGGCGGAGGTGAGGTGGCTGGGGACGTGGGATGGTTGGAGGGATGGGATGGTGGGAGATGTGGGATGGTGGAGGGAAGGTGTCTGTAAGGATGGGATGACTGGAGGTGGGAGCTGTGGGATGGTTGGAGGGTGGGAGACGGGATGTTTGGAGCTTTCAGATGGTTGGAGGTAGGAAGTGTGGGGTTGCTGCAGGGGTGGGATGGTAGGATGGCTGGAGGTGAGAGGCGTGGGATGGCTGGAGAGGAGGGATGGCTACAGATGTGAAATGGTTGGGGTGTGAGGAGGGCGTGGGGTGGTGTGAGGGATGGTGAGAGGGATGTGATGGCTGGAATTTGGAGGTGTATAGGGTGCTGTGAAGGGTGCGGGATGGCTGGAGTTTGGAAGTGTGATGGTTCGGGGTGTGTGGGCTGGTGTGAGGGGTGACGGATGGCTCGAATTTGGAGGTGTAGGGTGGTGTGAAGGTGTGGGATGGTCGGAGGGATCAGACGGCCGGAATTTGGAGGCGTAGGGTGCTGTGAGGGGTGTGGGCTGGCTGAACGTGTCCGATACCCACAGGCACCTCTAACGCGACTATAACCCAATGCGATGCCAGCCACTCAAGCTGTCTCTACACACGCACAGCCCACCCATCTCCCCGGCGTCGTACCCGTGGCTAATTACCGCTAATTAGCGCTAATCACCCCGCGGGCCGAGGCGGCCCCGCGCAGCCGCACCGACCGCGCCTGCGCGCGGGGCCCGCGGCCGAACCGCGCCTGCGCGGGGGGCGGCGGGGAGGGGACGATGGAGGCGCGCAGAGCCCGCCGGCCCCGCGCCCCTCACAGCGCCCGGCACCGCCTGCAGCGCCGCGGGGCTCGGCCCTGAGCGACGCCGTGAGTCGGGGCACGGGGGAGCCGCGCAGGGCAGCGCGGCGGGGCCGGGCGGCCCTCAGGGGGGAGCGGTGCGCGTCTCTGTCCGCGGTGCGCGTCTCTGTCCGCGGTGCGTGTCTCTCTGTCCCCCCCCGGCGCGTGTCCCTGTGTCCCCTGTCCCCTTGGGCCGCAGTCCCGAGTGGCCGCATTCCCTCCGGGGCTGGCTCCCTCCCGGGCAGCCCCGAGGCCGGAGAGCTCTTCCCGCGGCGATGGACAGCGGGCCAGCGCCGCTGTTTGCCCCGCTGAGGGCCCGGCCCTGGCTTTGGGCGCTTCGTGCCCCGTCCGCGTTGGGGTCAGGGTTAACAGATGGGCTTGTTTTTGCCCGGGCCCTGCGCACGTGATGGTCAAACTGCCTGGGTTTTTGGTGGAAATAGCATTTGGGTGTGTAATCAAAAGCTAAAATTGTAACTGCTGTTAGACTTCTGGGTTTTAATAGGGGCTTTGGTTTACTGCAGGCGCGCTGGATTATGAAGTTCTAAGCTAAAACAAAGCTTTGTCTGTCTGACGGGGTTGTTCCTTCTTTTTCTGTGTGTGTGTGAGAGGGGGTTTAGTGCCTTCGGGATGGAGTCATAGGCTTGTAACCTCTGCTGGAGTGCTTTATTCAGCAAAATATAACAAAAGAAAGCTCCACAGAGCAGAGTGATCAGGCACACAGTGCTCTGTAGCAATGGGACAAGAGGTACAGTTTTGGATAGAACATTGTCCTCTTATGCCCCAAGAGAAAGTCGATAATAAAATACAAAAAGAGTTTTGAATTGCTGGTACAATTTGTAAGAAATCAGTACAAACTCTGCAGCCTTGGAAGGGGGTTAAAGCAGTGTGAGGACTTTGTCAGGATGGACCCTGCAGTAATCCTTTAACCAGGATGATTTAAAGCAGGGCATTTAGGAGGAAAAGTTTGTTATGATAGAGCAGCTTACAAGCATGGTCGTTGTAAAATAAAATTAAATCCCTCGGTGATTTGCAGCCTTGCAGTACCTTTGGGGGATGTCATGGGATTGTGTAAAGGTGGCTTGATTAAACCTTTGGGAAGTACTGGTTCAGGGGAACATTCAGTGAAATTTGAAATGGAAAACTGCAGTAAAACTGGAGTTGGATTTGTGTGAGAGGTGATTCACCTGGCTGCTGTGTCACCATCACAGATATTTATTGTTAGATGTTGACACTTTCTCAGTTATCCTTCATTCTGCAGTGCTGGACATTTAAATACTTGTTTTTCTTGTGCTGTTTTTATTTTGGACATGATTTAAAACAGAGCAGCCTTTTCATTAGTTTGTTACCATGTGCTTAAAAGTTTTTTGGATCCAGTCCTGGAAGCTGTTCAGTGGCAGTTTTGTCTTATGTCAAGTCTGCTTATTCAATAAAGGTCTTGTGAGGGAATGTTAATTAAACAGTACATGGTGTAAGCTGTAGTTAAAACATCCTGAATTGGAAAGTATTACATGGAGGGAATATCAAGTTCTTAGGCTGTATTTAGCAGGTCTGTGCACTTCTTACTTCCAGTTTTGTGCTAATCTGATTTTCTTTACTGTCAGCACCTGTCAGATGAACATTCCTCGGTCAAAGTCACATGGAGACACATCTTGCTTATTACATAAATTATTGTTCTCTACCTCCCTTGCTCAGCTAAGGGGCACAAAATTTATATATCAGCTCCAATCATCTAAAAATAAAGGTACATTTTGCTAATCTTAGCTGGACAAAATTGCAAGTCTGTTGCAATGGCTGTTTCCCAAGCCGAGGCTGGTTACAGGTGACACAGGGTGAGTAACTCCCAGCTAAACATTGATACCTTTCAAGGGCAGGATGCTATAAATCATTAATGCCTGGCAGTAATTGCGCCTCTTTGGAGTGGTGCTCTCCTCAGGTAAGCCTAAGCTACAGCAGGAGCAAAAGCACTTTCTAATTTGATTCATTGTGGCGCTGTCTAATTTAGTAATGAGTCTAAAATTACAGCTGCATTTTTCTTGAAGGTTTTGTCGTCTGCAAGTTGGGGTTCTGGTGAAGTTCTGTGGTTTGCCATTCTCTGGGGTCTTTCCCCCCCCCCAAATATCCACATTGTGTGATGATTTCCCTGAGCCACAGTCCATTTTAATGGTCGCACCAATGTTTAGCTCCTCTCTCTGCAGGATGAGGTGGGAGCTTCATCCAAAGTGATGAAACCGTTGGGAAAAACATCTGCAAATTTCTACTGGACCAACATTTCCTCCCCCCCACTCAGTGTTGGAATGACTTGAGGAATGTGCTGTTCCTCTGGGCTGCACTCACATGGATACTATTTGTTTATGGTTTAGTGTTTGTTCATACTCTGAAAGTTGGTTTCTATTTTTGTTCTGATAAGGCTTCTTCTCCGCTTGCTTCAAGTAATGATGAGAAGTTGCCCACAAGATCCCTAGAACTTCTGCAGTTATTTCAAGTTTGGGTTTTGTTTTGGTTTTGGTGTTGGTTTTTTTTTATTCTTTTTACTTCTGCAAAGCTGTGCTCTGACCAGCTGTTTGTCTTTCATTTGTGCTGGTTGTTCGTGGAACTGAAATATTGCACATTTGTCCTGATTTTGTCCTGTTTGTTTTGGATCATCTCCCCAGTTTGTCAAAAATGAGTTAAGGACTTGAGTATTGTCCTCTAGCTTGTTTTTGTCTCTGCTCAGCTTGATATTAACCTCTTTTTTAAAAAAAAAAAGCTTAGGCTTATTAAGGTTACTTCTCATGCATTATCTGACAGGTTTGGGTTTTGTTTTTTTTTTTCTCTTAGAGTATTCTATTTCATCTGTTCAATATATGTATCACCTCATAGGAGACTTTACAGTTCTTTTTTTTCCCAAGCCTTGATTCCTTGGCACATATTTAAAGCTTTTCTTTCTTTTCAATATCTAAAAGAAATTAATTTTATCTCTTACGTAACTGAAGACACGAATCTGTGCTGGTATTGAAACAACTTTGTACTGAGCCTCTTCTCAGTCTGGGAACACAGTGGTCATTTTTAATTCCAGGAACTTCTGATTGCCTTGAAGAACTTCCCAGATTCTTTGGAGAGGTCTTTATTAGTGTGGGTGAACTCTGTGTTTAGTGTAACATGCTCCTCCAGGTTTTCTTGCAGGGACTCTAAAGCACTTTAATTGCTGAAAAACAATTATAAAAACCACTGGGAAAACTCCCCCTTGGTCAGGAGCTGCAGAAAGCAGGGAAATGGCTCAAAGCACTGGCTCATCTCTGCAGCAGCGCTCATCTTCTGCACGATTCCAGGAGTTTCTTGATGTTAAACACAGCTCCAGTAATGTTTTGATGTTCAGCATGTTATCTGCTGAGAGAGGAGGGATTGTCTTAGCAAAGCGGCTGTTTTCCTTTGAGCCAGCTGAAGCCGTAATTCGGATTTAAAGGAAAGCTCCGTTACCTTTGCGGATACTGAGATTTTTTTTTTGCCTCTCCCTCTCCACCGCAGGGATTGAATTTCTCTCTGGCTGAGGTTCCTTCAGTTCCAGCATGGAGATGAGTCGGGAGAAGCTGTGTGCCAGCAAGGCTGATGGGAGCTCAGACTCTGCCTACCACTGCTCCGCGTGTCACGGCGACGAGGAGTGGGGCAGCACGAGCCGGGGGAGAGCCAAGTCACGGAGCTTGTCGGCTTCACCAGCCCTTGGAAGCACCAAAGAATTCAGGTGAGGGCCCTGCTTCTTCCCCTTGTTGCTGTAATATATGAAGTTAACTGGATTTTAATATTTTCTTTTTAATATGACCGTGAGGGATTCTTAAGATGCTCCTCGGCAGGTTCCAAACGAAGGTGGGGAGTTGAAGGTGGGGTGTTGATCAAGAGCAGACTCAGAATCAGTTTCACAGCTTGTCAAAACAGGTGTCTGCAGAGCTCAAAGTCTCCAAAAAACCAATCAGTCGACAGTAGGGACGGTTCTTCAGACTTTTACAAAAGCTTAAGCCAGAGCTTTACTTCTGTATGTTAAAAACCCGTGTGTCAGGTTATGTATGAGGCAGCAAAAAGTTGTGTTTGCAGACGGTTTCAGAGCACTGAGAAACACCCATTCTTTATTTGGACCAAAGTTCTGATCTCATTGCAAGGCTCCTGTCATGTGGACAGGGTTGGGTAGAACTTTTGATTTGGTGATCTTTGGACCTGCTGTAAATATTGAACAGCGGGCAGGGGCAGCGCCGTGTCTTGATCTTGTGGCAGGCACAGCAGGACTTCACCTTCCTTGTGCTGTGGCTGTCCCTAAATCATGGGCAGAGCCACGAGGAAGCTGCTCAGCAGATGGAATTGCTGTTCAGAGCTCCTGCTTTGCTGGTAGGAATGTTCTTGTGAGGCAAGAGCACACACGGGTGAGGCTGAGGAGCACAGGGGGTGGCTTTGTGGTGGAGGGAGGCAAACTGAAAGCCTTAGGAAAATAACTGCTCTGTGTTTGTAGCTCAGTGTATTTGATGCTTCTGGGAAGTGTTTTCTGAGGGCTGTGCTCTGTGGTAGCTCCGGTGATGTGTGTATGGTCAAAATGTAAGATTTGATATTTAAATGGAGCTGTAAAACTGGTGGTTTTCTCTTCTCTATCAAACCTTTCAGTCAATCTGCTTAGAAGACCGTGTGGTCTAAATTTTACGTGTATTATTTTCTAGCTAAACAGCTGCTTTTTCAACCAGAAGGGCTCTGTCCGTTGTGGGTTTGAATCAGGGTAATTGCTTCTGAGATTTTCCTTCATTAGGATTATTGTTCTGCAGTCATTCACTGGCTGTCTTCACTTCAGAGCTAAATTGTCTCAAGGCATTTTGCAGGCTGTCAGGAAGTGCTGCTCTCAGGCTTCCTCTGTGCTGTTCAGCTCCAGGTAGCTGCCCAGCTGCTGGGAACTGATAAGTAAATTTCCCTAAAAGATGAATAATTTCCAGGACACTGCTGCTCGTTCTTAGCAAAAGCAGCCTGACTATGAATAACTTGAAATTCTGTTATTGAGCTCTAATAAAACCAAGTGAAATCTCAGGGAAAATTTACAGCAGTTATTAAATAAGGCTTGCAGAGGAAACTTTTTGGAATGTCACGAAGCTCAGGCGTGGATATTTAATGCCTCATGTGGGAACAGAATTTGGTCAGTTACCGGGAGTGGCATCAAATAATGACCTGTGTTGGGAGAAAGCAAAAATTGCAGTTAACTGGGAGAAGCTGGAGTTTAGCAAGGAGTGGGAGGTGATGCTGCCAGGGTGTTATTTCACCATCCTAATGCCAAGGGTAATTGTGCACAAGCAGATAGGGACTTATCAACCTTTTGCCCATATTGACGCATTAATCTCTTGTTATGTCGGTTCTTGCTCATTTTTCTGTTTTAAATAAATAAGATAAACTTTCTAAAACATTTAGTAATGCTCTTTATCTGTCTTGGTCAGTCGTGCCTGGACTTAGAGATGGAAAAGAAATTATTCTGGTTTTGTTATTGGAATTCAGCTCTTAGACCGGCATATTTTATTAGGCAAGGAAACAAATAAGATGTTGCTGTTGTTCCTTAATTATTTGTTTAACCTGTGATCTGGTTTTGATTTTTATTAGATTTCTGAGGGTTTTTTTAGCTCTGGGAGTGAGTCATCAGGCTGGTCTGAGCTACTTTGTAACACACAATAGAAGGCACCAGCAGTGATGATTGTTAGGAGCAAGATGTAATTGAATTAAGCCCAGGAAAGAAATGTTTCCCCCTTCTTATAATGCAATAATTCTAATAGTCACATAATGCTTCAACAATTCCATGACTTGGGCAGGTCTTGCTCCCAGTTCCAGCTTTGCTGGAGCAGTTTGGGAGGGAGGTGAGGCAGGAGAGTTCTGACTTTCTCCAGATAATCTCATCCTAGAGCCAGGAATAACCCTGTGTCCTGGTGGATTCAATTTTGAGGATAAATGACACCTCAGAGCCCCTGTTCATGTGATGACAGAGACTGTATTAGAGAAATACGTGGGGGGAAATAGCAATTTCTTTTCAGCCTGTTCAAAATTGCAGCCTGATACTGCAGATACAAATCTCCATGTGCCTTAGAGTTGAAAAATTTGTTTGATTAATTTGTTAAGGGTGTTTAAATGACTGTGACCCACATCACTGTGACTTGACCATGCCAAAAACATCTGAAGGTGTTGGAGAGCTCCTTGTAAATGTTTGTCAAGTCACACACTGGGAATCCCAATGTCTGTACATCACTGCCCTCAGTGAGGGGAAGAGCACTCACCGAGCTGTTTTTGCTGTATTTATACCAGGTTCAGTCAGTCTAAAAAATGTGCTTTTTGATAAGTCATAGTGCTTTGAGAAACACAGAATAAAAGTGTTGTTCTCGTTCCTGCAGCAGTGAAACTGGTGTCACTTAGGAGCTGATGCAGCCACTGGAAATGTGAGAGCTAATGTGTAAAATTACCCTGCCTGGGAAGCGCTCACGTAGGTCTGAGAGATGCACTTTGCCCTGTATTGCTTTTGTGCAGCTGGTTCAAAGGAGGGCTTGGTGTTTGAGCAGCCAGACAGACTCAGTTTGTCAGCACATCTCTCTGACTCCCTGATTATTTTCTCTGCCTTCAGGAGAACACGTTCCTTGCATGGACCATGCCCAGTGACCACGTTTGGACCAAAGGCCTGCATGCTGCAGAATCCTAAAACGATTATGTGAGTACTCATCCCACCAGTGGCACTTTGCTCCTTCTGTGGCCAGGAAAACCACTTTGCCTTTCACTGGTTCCACTTTTTTCACTCCCCCTAATCAGCCCTGTCTGTATTTTACCTGATATTTAGAAGTTTTCACATTGATTGTCATCCTGGGGTCAGCTTTGCCAAGTTGGCATGGTCTACAGTCCATAGCTTGGTGTCTAAAATGGCAACTCTCATATTTCCAACTCAATAAAAATTCTTCTGGGCACCACAAGGGGAGGAAGAGGAACTGTTCTGTGTGCTGTGAAATGTGAGGGAAAACTCCCTCCCTCGGTGATGAGGTTTGAATTTGTACTTTGAATTTTGGTGTTTGGTCTCTGGCACTTTCAGTTAAAGCAAGTTTGCTTTTAGACTGTTGGTAAATGTGGAAATAAGGGCTGGCTTCTGCTTAGTGGGTAAATAAACATTTTAACTTTGTAGGTTGGGTGGCAGAAAGTGTTGTGTTATATACTTAATAAATGGGGTCTTGACTTGGCCTGGTGAGGAATTCCAGGGTTTAATCGAGGTAGTGCTCCCTGGTTCTGGGGGTCCTGGCACAGAGAAGCTCTGGCTGCCCCACTTGGAAGCGTCCAAGACCAGGCTGGACATATCTTGGAGCCACCTGAGATGGTGGAAGGTGGGACTGGGTGGGCTTTAAGGCCCTTCCAACCCAAACCATTCCGTGATTTTTGCCCCTCTCGCAGTTAACTGTAAGATACTGCAGACTGTAACCTTCCTGGTGATATCCAACCCTTTTCTGGAAGAGTGTAGCGCCGATCCCTCCCCCTGGCAGCTCAGAGCTTCCTCATTCTCCCCTGGTGCTGTAAAGAGCCCTGGGGTGCAGCTGAAAGCCAGCCCAGATTGTGTTTACCCACCTGACCTGGGCAGTTGCTCCTCCCAGGGGCTGGCCCGGGCCGGGGATATAAAAACAGGGCCAGGATTGTACCAGGGAAAAGCTTGGGCAAGGCAGGGCCGGGAGCAGAGCTGCCCTCAGGCTGCTGAAGAAAAACAAATTGAAAAATTTCTTTTACTGCACACGAGGTTTTGTGGGTTTTAAAAACAAGCAAAACCTTGTTGGTGTTCTTTCCCCTCTGCTCTGGGTTATTTTGTTCAACTCTCCTCACTGGAGGGATTATTTTTAACAGAAAATCCTAGTTTTTATGTGCAGGCTCTTAGTTAGGGAAGGCTGGGTGTCTTTTTTTCAAGCTCTAGAACTTGCAAACCTGCTTTTTGATGAGCAGATGCATTGAATGAACACTCAGTGAAAAAAGGATCAGGGGCTTGTGCCCTTGAGAGAAGGGGAAATCAAATACCTGTGTATTTTTCTTGAAATGGGTTTTTCTTTATGAAACCTTGCCTCAAAGATCTGGAATACAAATTTTACACAGGATTTTTTTGTAAAGCCTCCCAACTTTTTATCGGGACTGACTGAAATCTTCAACAGAAGGAAAAAAAAAAAAACATTTTTCAGGGAAAAATGTATTCTTCTGAGGTTGCAGTTATTAATAAGTGATAAAAGCCTCAGCCTTTTATTTTATTTGGAGCTGCTGCATTTGCCTGAGCCCTGGAAAGAAACATGAAGATCTTAAAGCAAGTTATGAATAACTTTTCATTCAGTAGGACTGCATGGAATTGGTGAGTACAGCTGAAACAGGCAGACTGGCTTTTTTGAATGAAGTTGGTGCTAATTCTGGGTTTATTTCGTCCCTAGTTCTTGTCAACATTATTGACAGCAGAGCCCTGCCTTAACCTTTAGTTTCTGCTGTATCTCAAATGTGAGCACTGAAATAAAATTAATTTTAAATTTACATGAAGCTGGTTGACTTAGAATATTAGAGAGGGGGGGGGAAAAAAGTACTCTGTGACTTTTTCAGATCCTCTAATTGAATGTTTCTGCTTTGAGTCAGCACCAAAACAGGAAGGAAGCAGCACTGTGGTGTCAGTCAGTTGAGGAACTTGAGCTGAGAGTTTTTGTGGTGCTTCTGTTCAGGTCCCTATCGGCACAAGGCAGCAGGGACCAGAATTATTAATTCTGGGTTATCACCTGCACATAGCAGAGCTCAGCACCAGCACTGCAATGTGAATTATTGCCTTTCCCCCAGCACCAGCACTGCAATGTGAATTATTGCCTTTCCCTCAGCACTGCAATGTGAATTATTGCCTTTCCCCCAGCACTGCAATGTGAATTATTGCCTTTCCCCCAGCACTGCAATGTGAATTATTGCCTTTCCCCCAGCACTGCAGTGTGAATTATTGCCTTTCCCTCAGCACTGCAATGTGAATTATTGCCTTGCCCTCAGCATCAGCACTGCAATGTGAATTATTGCCTTTCCCCCAGCACCAGCACTGCAATGTGAATTATTGCCTTGCCCTCAGCACTGCAATGTGCATTATTGCCTTGCCCTCAGCATCAGCACTGCAATGTGAATTATTGCCTTTCCCCCAGCACCAGCACTGCAATGTGAATTATTGCCTTGCCCTCAGCACTGCAATGTGCATTATTGCCTTTCCCTCAGCACTGCAATGGGAATTATTGCCTTTCCCTCAGCACTGCAATGGGAATTATTGCCTTTCCCTCAGCACTGCAATGGGAATTATTGCCTTTCCCTCAGCACCAGCACTGCAATGTGAATTATTGCCTTTCCCTCAGCGCTGCAATGTGAATTATTGCCTTTCCCTCAGCACTGCAATGTGAATTATTGCCTTTCCCTCAGCACTGCAATGTGAATTATTGCCTTTCCCCCAGCACTGCAGTGTGAATTATTGCCTTTCCCCCAGCACCAGCACTGCAGTGTGAATTATTGCCTTTCCCTCAGCACCAGCACTGCAATGTGAATTATTGCCTTTCCCCCAGCACTGCAATGTGAATTATTGCCTTTCCCCCAGCACTGCAGTGTGAATTATTGCCTTTCCCCCAGCACCAGCACTGCAATGTGAATTATTGCCTTTCCCTCAGCACTGCAATGTGAATTATTGCCTTTCCCCCAGCACCAGCACTGCAATGTGAATTATTGCCTTTCCCTCAGCACTGCAATGTGAATTATTGCCTTTCCCTCAGCACTGCAATGTGAATTATTGCCTTTCCCCCAGCACCAGCACTGCAATGTGCATTATTGCCTTTCCCTCAGCACTGCAATGTGAATTATTGCCTTTCCCTCAGCACCAGCACTGCAATGTGAATTACTGCCTTTCCCTCAGCACTGCAATATGAATTGTTGCCTTTCCCTGCCTGGTGTCTAGGGCTATGTTCTCCACACTGGAGGTTGTGTTTTGACCAGGTCACAAAGGTGTCACACCAAACCGTGGTGATGTTTGGGATCCTTTTGTCCCCCAGGCACATTCAGGATCCAGCAAGCCAGCGGTTGACATGGAACAAACCTCCCAAGAGTGTCCTTGTGATTAAGAAGATCCGTGATGCCAGTCTGCTGCAGCCCTTCAAAGAGCTCTGTGTGTACCTCACTGAGGTGAGAAAATAGGAATTACACCTCAGCTCTCTCCAGCTGCTCCTTCTGTGCAGGATTTGTGCAAACAAATCTTTATACCCGCTGCATGTGCTAAAACTTGTTGCAGAAGTTAAGATCAGTATGAAGCTCAAAACTAAAACTATGAAGGTGAAAACTTCCGTTCTGTTTGCAGTTCTAAATTACAGGAATGGGATAGAAAAAGCTTAAACCTCCAAGCCTTGAGCAAACACAGCAACGTTGCTGTATCATGTAATCTATCTGCCAGGCTTTAATTTCTTAAATGGTCTGTGCATGCTGCAAAATTCTCCTTAGGATCAGACCACACATCAAAAACACCCAGCAGATGCAGAACACTACTGTAAATATTATTTAATACGTTTTAAATTAATGGAAATTATGGAGAGAGTTGAGTGTGTTGTTAGGTCCCTCACAAGGTTATTTTCTCTCTCTTCAGGAGAACAACATGATAGTGTATGTAGAAAAAAAGGTGTTGGAAGACCCTGCTATAGCTAATGATGAGAATTTTGGACCAGTGAAGAAGAAATTTTGCACCTTCAGAGAAGGTATGGAAAAGATTTCTTGAAAAGACAGTCGGAGTGTATTTTTGGGGGTTTTTTTGTCTTTTTTTTTTTTTAATTGTTGGGTCAAATTTGTGAAACTTTTATGTCTTTTGCAGACAGTTGTTGTTACATCCTAGTTGTGCTTTTTTATATATTTGTGAGGGAACGCTTACACGCTGCAAATTGCAATTTTTCTTCCTATTTTTTGTTAGGCAATTAAGATTGTGGATACCATTTAATTGAAAACTTTTTATTTCAATGTTGCTCCCAGACTATGATGATATCTCCAATCAGATAGACTTTATCATATGCCTGGGAGGAGATGGGACCTTGCTTTATGCTTCTTCACTTTTCCAGGTTGGTTTTGATGGGAAACAGACCCATAAACCTTTTCTTTTAGAAGTATTTAAAAGTGCTTTTTCCCCCCCTTTTGTTGCTGAGTTCAGCATTTGTCTTTTGTTCTTCATTCCCTCTTCTGCCTTGTGATAAGAATGTCAAATGTGTTGTTTTTTATTAAACACAGTTGAAGTTTCATCAATAGTCACAATATTTACAGGCAAATAGTTGAAGTATGGATTGCTTTGACTGAGTAGCTTTAAAACTCTTTTCTTTATTGATAGGGTAGTGTACCTCCAGTTATGGCTTTTCATCTGGGATCCCTTGGATTTCTTACTCCATTTAATTTTGAGAATTTTCAGTCCCAAGTCACTCAGGTTATAGAAGGTAAATTTAAGGGGACAAGGTGTGGTGTTTGCTTGTTACTTTTTCTTAATCAATTCGGTTTTGGTTGGCCCTTAAGGTTTGAAACTTGAGAAATGTATCTTAAATTAGCAGAAGCTTTGCACTGCATTGAGCCATCCAGTGCTGCTCTCTGCACTGCTCTGTAAAGGAAAAGGGCTAAGAAATAACTTCATGGAGTAAATAAGTGTAAGAGAATGTAGAATTTATGTTAAATGACAGCTGCTAAGCATAGAAATAAAGTGCAGCGTTTAAATACTGAGAAGTCAGGCAAATATTTGAGGAAATAAATTCTTTGTTTCTTTAACATGAGATTATTTGAGTTGCATCCAAAGTAGATTCCTGAAAAGATGTGTAAAACTCTCGCTAGAATGTTACCTTTTAATACATGTTTCTAATGCTTTAATTTTCTTTAAGCTTAGCTTTTGTCTTACTGAAGGTCACATGAGCCCAACAGTGTTTTCCCATTTTAATCATGTCTGTATAAAATTTAAATTTCCTTTTTACATAATGAGAAAAGTGGGAAGGGAACTGGCTTGAAATTTGACTTGGATTTTTGCTCATTGCTTCTAAAAATCAGTTCTGAGCGTCAGCCAAGTGCAGCCAATTATGCTGTGAATGAAACTGGGCACGTTGAAAGCTCGGGAATAGATGGATGGCATTTCACAGGGCTGTTAGTCACTGCTGGGGTTATTTCCTGTGCCAGCATTCTCATTTCTGTGTGTTCTCCCCGTGTCTCCCCTCCAGGCAATGCAGCTCTCGTTCTCCGGAGCAGGCTCAAGGTGAAGGTGGTGAAGGAGCACAGGGAGAAAACCCCAGTGCAGAACGGGATAGAGGAGAACGGGGTCGTGCCTGCAAACCTGGAGAAAGAAGTGGGCAAGCAAATTATGCAATATCAGGTCAGAGGGCAAAACGAGCCAGAAGAACCAATCTGTTGTTTGTAATTTGTACTTGTTTTATTAAAACTCTCCCCCAGCAGTGTGGGGCTGGTTCTTGCTGCTCCAGCTCAGAGTGTGCTCTAAGTGCCGAGGAACTGCTGCACACGTTTCCTTTCTGCAGTCAGAAGTGCTAATCTCATACTTTGCCATAGAAATAATTTCACAGAATTGTTTAGGCTGGAGAATATCTCCAAGCTTGAGTGCAGCCTTCCTTCTATTTTGAAAACAAAGCAGTAGTTCTAAAGTCAGACACACCAAACACTTTTATAAAAGACAAGAAAAACCCTGCACATTGTTAGTGACCAGCTCCTGGGACTAATTCTTCACATCTCAAAACTTCAGCTGGCACTCATTAGGACAGAAGTGTAAAGAGACTTTAATTTGCAGGTACTAAATCAGCACAATTTTTTAGGAGATCTAGAAAGCATGTTCTGGTTTTGACAATTATTTTATTGCCGAGGCAGCAGCAGGCTGTGGGGTAATGCTTGGTGTCGTGGCAGGTCCTCAATGAAGTTGTGGTGGATCGTGGCCCTTCCTCCTACCTGTCCAACGTGGATGTGTTTCTGGATGGGCACCTGATAACCACGGTGCAAGGAGATGGTGAGTGCTGCTGGGCTCTCCTGGGGGATTTTCTCTCATGGAAACAGAGCTCCGGTTCACTGCTGACAGCAAACACGAGTGTGCGAAGAATGGGTGTGTGCATTCCCACAGTGAAGCTTTAGGTGCTGAAAGATTTTGTTTGTGGGCATGCAAGGGCAAGTAGCTCTTTTTTGGGGTATTATATTTCAGGCTAAGGGTAAGAAATAGCTCAGAGAAGATTGGCCTGGATATCTGGGATTTGCTGAAGGCAAACAATCTCAGCTCCTGAACGTCAGGAGTTAATCTTTAAAGCTCTTACCCTTTAAGAAAAAAATGAAAGTCACTATTACAAAATTGTGTAACCTGGCTTTGTGCAACTTCTGAAACCACGTGGCAGGGTCAGGGGGGAGTTTGTCACTTTGTGTGTGTTGGGCTGCAGTTGAGCTGTGAAATCCAACAGGAGAGCTTCCCTTTGCTGGCATGGGATGTGTTGGTGTCCCCAGGAGCAATCCCTGGTTTTAGAGCTGCTGGCCCTGTGTGTTTGCTGTCCCCAGGGGTGGCACTTGGTGCTGCTGGCCCTGTGTGGTTGCTGTCCCCAGGGAGGGTGGCACTTGGTGCTGCTGGCCCTGTGTGGTTGCTGTCCCCAGGGAGGGTGGCACTTGGTGCTGATGACCCTGTGTGGTTGCTGTCCCCAGTGAGGGTGGCACTTGGTGCTGATGGCCCTGTGTGGTTGCTGTCCCCAGGGAGGGTGGCACTTGGTGCTGCTGGCCCTGTGTGGTTGCTGTCCCCAGGGAGGGTGGCACTTGGTGCTGATGACCCTGTGTGGTTGCTGTCCCCAGGGAGGGTGGCACTTGGTGCTGCTGGCCCTGTGTGGTTGCTGTCCCCAGGGAGGGTGGCACTTGGTGCTGATGACCCTGTGTGGTTGCTGTCCCCAGTGAGGGTGGCACTTGGTGCTGATGGCCCTGTGTGGTTGCTGTCCCCAGGGAGGGTGGCACTTGGTGCTGCTGGCCCTGTGTGGTTGCTGTCCCCAGGGAGGGTGGCACTTGGTGCTGATGACCCTGTGTGGTTGCTGTCCCCAGGGAGGGTGGCACTTGGTGCTGATGGCCCTGTGTGGTTGCTGTCCCCAGGGAGGGTGGCACTTGGTGCTGCTGGCCCTGTGTGGTTGCTGTCCCCAGTGAGGGTGGCACTTGGTGCTGCTGGCCCTGTGTGGTTGCTGTCCCCAGGGAGGGTGGCACTTGGTGCTGATGGCCCTGTGTGGTTGCTGTCCCCAGGGAGGGTGGCACTCGGTGCTGCTGGCCCTGTGTGGTTGCTGTCCCCAGGGAGGGTGGCACTTGGTGCTGATGGCCCTGTGTGGTTGCTGTCCCCAGGGAGGGTGGCACTTGGTGCTGCTGGCCCTGTGTGGTTGCTGTCCCCAGGGAGGGTGGCACTTGGTGCTGATGGCCCTGTGTGGTTGCTGTCCCCAGTGAGGGTGGCACTTGGTGCTGATGGCCCTGTGTGGTTGCTGTCCCCAGGGAGGGTGGCACTCGGTGCTGATGGCCCTGTGTGGTTGCTGTCCCCAGTGAGGGTGGCACTTGGTGCTGCTGGCCCTGTGTGGTTGCTGTCCCCAGTGAGGGTGGCACTTGGTGCTGATGGCCCTGTCCTGTTTGCTGTCCCCAGGGGTGATCGTGTCCACGCCGACCGGCAGCACCGCGTACGCCGCTGCGGCCGGAGCCTCCATGATCCACCCCAACGTCCCTGCCATCATGATCACCCCCATCTGCCCCCACTCCCTGTCCTTCAGACCCATTGTGGTTCCTGCTGGAGTGGAACTCAAGGTTGGCTTCTGTAGTTTTATTTCTCCTCGTGGATTAAAAACCTCGGGAGCGGCCACAGGAGTGTGAGGAGGGTGGGAAGTGGCGTGTGGCTCCTGCGTCCTCTCACTTGGAGCAGGATCAGACCAAGTCTGGTTCAAGATTGTGGCTTGCTTTAGAAGAATTTACCCACCAGTGGAATACTTTACACTTTTCCTACTGGGTTGTAGCTCTGTAACGTTCTACAAAATGGGAATTCCTACACTGGCATTCTGAAAAATGTTCATGATCTTGGCTGAAGTGCCTGTAAATGATCAGTGCTGAAGGGAATCAAAAATTCTCCTTTCATGGAGAAATATTGCAGATCTTTAAGGATAAACTGATAGCATAATCTGCAACTCAGCATTTAGCTTTTGTTAATGTTGTCTTGCAGAAAAAAGGCATTTAATAGCCGAATATAAAATAGACTTGGTTAATGGGTATTTTGGACAAATACTCTTTGGAAGGAAGAACCCCTTTCTCCTTTTGTCTCTGTTACCAACCTGTTTAAGTAGGGAGGGAGCTGATTTGGGCTCCTAGGGATGTTAGAGGATTAGCATTGAGAAATGAGTGTCTTCTGGGCTTTTTGTTCCTGTTTTACCACATAAATTCATTGTTTATTCATGGCACTGCTCTCAGCCTACGCTTCCATGTCAGTGGGTGTTACTGGACAGGGGATAATTCTTTTAATAGGAATGTATGTTAAATAGGGGCCAAACTTCCTAAATTTGGCAGCTTTGGATTCATTATGTATTAAAATCTATGTGTTTTTCTAGATTACCTTCATTATTTTTCTTGAAAGAAACACTAAATCAGCTCCTGTAACTGAATTAAAGTTCCAGAAACTGAACAGGCTGGAACTGGAAGGACTGTGTGGGTTATGACCTTGTACTTAGAAAAAGGGGATTTAGTACATATAGAAAAATATGTTTGTAAACACAAAATTAAGGTTTGGAGCTTGAGTGGTGTTACTGCACTGCTGCCACAGACAGCTGAGGAGTGCCAGTGGAGTTCCAAAGGCTCAGTTCTGCACGCTGAGGGAGGATGGAGGAGGTGTTTGTTCCTTGCTTTGAATTTTGGTCCTGAAGTTCAGCTGATTCTTGTTTTTCAGATTATGCTCTCCCCAGATGCCAGGAACACGGCGTGGGTTTCGTTTGATGGAAGGAAGAGGCAGGAAATATGCCATGGAGACAGGTCAAACCTTTTTTTCTGATTGTATTATCTCTAAGTATAGAAAATCCTGATTCATGCAGCTCCCTCGTTCTCTAACATCTGCCAAAAAGGGTTTTGGCAGCGAAGGAAGAAGCTTTTATAAACCCTAACACCTCCTAGAGCACAAACTGCACTAAAAGGATGTAATTCCTAACTTGAGTTCTTTAGATCTTTCCATAAAAGCAAGTGAAATGTTCAGACTCAGTAAACATTGCATGCTTGGCAAGGAAAATGGGCACAGCTTTAGAAAACTCTGTAAATTTTAACTTCAAGATAAATCTTAGGAATTCTGAAAGATACAAACCAACAGGAGCTGCCTGTGAGCAGGAAAACTCCACGTGGATTAAACTGGGTTACCTGGGAGTGGTTGTGGTCACTTGAGGGAGCAGAAGGGTGTGAAGTCCCTCAGTTTTGTGTTCAGGATGTGCTGGAGGTGATGAAAGGCAGCTCTGGGAAGGAGATTGGCAGATTTGTTATTTAAGATGTCCTTTTTCCTCTTGGCCCATTCAAGTTGCCATGAAGGAAAACGTACAGCTGGTGCAACTCTCCATCCTGAGCAGGTTTTATTTCCTCTGAGATGGAATCATCTAGAAAGGAGTTCAGGAGCCCAGTAAAAATTCAAACACAAGGTTTGGCCCTTGGTTACACTCTGGAATCCTTGTGCTTGTTGCTTAAAACTTGGAACCTTGAGGCCAGGTGGTGCCTTGGGTTTCCTTTGTCCCTGTGTGGGTGACAGCAGAGGCTGCAGGATGCCATGGAGGGGTTCCCAGACGCGTCACACAGAGCGTCCCCAGAGCTGTGCTCGTTAAAGCCCAGGCGAGAGCAGCTCCAGTTGTGCCCGCTGCTCACGGACAGCCGTAGTCTGGCCGCGCTGCGCAGGGTGGGGACAGGCTGCGCTTTGTTCAGGTTGCTGCTGGCCCTGCCTGACTGCCCTGTGCCGTTGCAGCATCAGCATCACTACCTCTTGCTACCCCCTGCCCTCCATCTGCTTCCGCGACCCCGTGAGCGACTGGTTCGAGAGCCTGGCCGAGTGCCTGCACTGGAACGTCCGCAAGAAGCAGAACAACTTCACTGTGGAGGAAGAAGAGTTCTGAGCGGCCAGCGGGGCTGGTGGCAGTGCAGCGTGGCACAATCCCTCCCCTCTGCTTGGATTCTGGATTCTGCCTCGTGCTCGTGGTTCATGTCCCTCAGATGCCGTGGCTGGGGAGGGCCGTGCTCCTTCCTGCGTGCCCAGAGCGGGAGTGGAAGGTTCTGACGGTTCTAATCCGGTGGGAATTTCCTTCCAAACGAGCGGATTGTTCCTGACTGCTATCCAAAACCACATCTGCAGATTTGATTGTAACCTCTGACTTACCAGTTCCATGGTAGGCTGAATGTAGCTGCACCAGGGAAAAGTGGCATTAAAATCCCTTTCGTTTGATAGGTTTGTAACTCCCTTTAACACTACTAGGAACAGAAAGGCTCTGAGAAGTTTTCTTTAAACAACAACAAAAAGTTCCTCTTTGTTACCTTGAATACCCCTTGCCCAGAAAATACTTCATTGCGAGTGTGACACACTAAAGAAACACCCACAAAGGCTGTTTTTTTATTAAGAGATGGAATTAGTAATAAAAAGTATATATTTTTTATATATACCTTCCTCTCTCTTGTGCCCATTTCAGCAGTGGTTGACCCTTGGCTGTCAGCACTGTGGAAATACCCACAAGGAGCACAGATGAACATTAATTATTACAGGTTTCTCTGGGTTTGTAGCTGAGCTGATTCACAGCTCTGCACTTCCTCTTGGTGGGAATCATCCGTGTGTTGGTTTTTCTTGTTATTTTTGTTTGATTCCCTGGGATAAATGGTAGCATTAGAGACTATCATGTTAAAAAAAAAAAAAATTTCAAAGTGTTCAAGAAGAATCTGGACTTCAATTGCTACTGAATTCTAGTCCCACTGTTGTCGTGAAGAAAATAATCCTGTTCTAGATCCTGAATGCCCTCAACTTCCATGGATACCTTCCAACTCTTGGTGCTGAGTAATCCAGGATGGGATTCTGCGTTGGTGGGCTGGAGAAATGAGAGGACACATTCCCCGGAGTAGCAACGGTGCCTTCAGCACACTCAAGATATTCTAAGTCTCACATTTACTTTTTTTAAGATGCTTTCAAACATTTCTAACTTCTTCTCTCTGTACATATTTTATTGTATGTGCTTTTATGAAAGAACAATGACAAAAAAAAAAAACCCAACAGAGGAACTGGTTGGGGGGCAAAAAAATAAAAAAAGAAAAGGGTTTGTACTGTACTTTAACTGCAAAAGAGCAAACCCAAGGATAATGTTTACATTTATGTTCTCTGTGGTGCAGTCTCTTGATCATCTTATCCAAACTTCAGCATTTTCAAGTCTTGCTGCATCGCTCACTGAAGGAAGGGACAGGAGCTGTTAAATGCCTGTGGCAGGATCTTGCCAAGGAATGAATTTGCTGCCTGAGGTGAGATTTCCTTGGGAAAGGAGTGAGAATCTCTGCTGAGCTTTCTTCATGATTGTCTTACGTTGTTTCTGTGGTCCAAAGTGGAAATGGGAAATGGGTTCATTTCCAAACTCTGCCGGATCCCTTGTCCTCTGGTGGTTTCTATAATGTCTGTTCCCTTTTGGATGCTGCCCTGGGCTGAGTTCATGAATTGCAGGTGAGAGCACTTTTCCAGAAAAGAGAAGCAAACTCTTGGGTAACGATTCAAATCACTATGAAAGCATATTCATATAAATTAACACTTGGTTTGTACATTTTGTAAAATAGAATATTGGTTTGATTTGGTCAAAACCAGATGGATTTTGGGATATCTTGGAGAATATCCGGAGAGCTTTTTGGGATTTCTCTTTCACTTGAATCTGCAGTAATTGTTTTATCACTGTTTTGAAGCTGCTTACGGGTTTCCTCTGTGGAGTATTCAGTTATTTGATAACTGGCTACTTTTTGAACTAGAGAAGTGTCAGGCTTTTTTGCTTTTGAAACTATTTTATTTAAACATGCAATAATTGAGAGAAGGAACAGGGTATGGTGTCTAGAGGAACGTGTGGATGAGTGGAGAATGAGCAGTCCTAGGCACGCCGGGGAGTGGGAAATCATTTTGCAGAGGTGAAATGATTTATGAGCCTTATCTAGTATTTTTTTAAAGATAAAAACTATATTCAGCACTTTTTATTTATGCTTTTTATAATAGTAAAGCTATTCTTGACTAAATTTGCCGAACTTTTAATTTTCAGAGTGCACAGGTAATTAAATCTGTAATCAAAGTGTACTGAACTACTTTAGATCTACATTAGGGGTTGGCTTGAAATTTCTTCTTTCGATTTATCACCTGCTGCAGTTGCATTGCTGGCTCTGAGGCTGCTGCAGCTTTGTTTGTACGGAGCTGCTGCTGAGAAAAGAGATTTTCTGGGGGCTGCTGAGCCCAGGCAGAGCTGCAGGCCTGGCTCAGTGCCTTCAGTCCTGGCTTTTTCTCCAAAAGCTGCCTTGAGTCTCCCTGGCCCAGCTGCTTTTCACAGCTCAGGCTGTGTTAATACATCACAAAGTTTATCTGAGTGTACAAAGTCCCTTCCCAAGGCTTTTAATCTGCAAACTGCAGGAGAGCGAGGCTGGAGCAGCCCTGGAGTTCTGCATTTGAACTGCTCCAGGAGTGGGGGAGCTGAACCAGAAAAAAGCTGGAATGCACCTCACTTTATTGGCAATAAAACCTCATTTAGCCGATGTAGCTTATTCAGAGTAACTTGGTTAAACTGTGCTAAAAAATGGGGGTTTGCGGATTAAGAGTTTTTAATAAAGGGGTTTGTAAGTCACTGGCACCTACAAATGCTTTCATCTACAAAGGGCCAAAATGGAAGCTGGGAAATTAATTTGGTTTGTTGTTTTGTTTTTAAAGTTATCCTCTGGTAGAAATTGGAGAAGCTGTTACCAACTGTAGTATGGCATAAAGCAGCGTACTGAATTTTTAAAAGCTGAAAAAAATCCTGTTACATATTGTTAACACATTGAAAACTTGGTTTTAAATATTGTTGAGAAACAAAATATTTTTCAATCCTTTCAATAAAACCTTTTTGTAACGTTGGATTGGTCGATTTGCCCTTTCACTGGGGAGAATATAAAATTGTGAATTCCCAATCAGTTGCTTGGAATTGTGTGGGGTTTGACACTTGTGGGACAGTGGCTTCTGTTTTCTGGGAATACACCCAAGGCTTTTTTAAATGTCTGATACCAGGTTTTCCTCAAAAGTCTCAAAATAACTGCTGGATTTACTGTGCAAGTTGAAACAAATCTTGTGTACAACCAGCTGGGCTGCATTAAAAACTGTTTTTAAAGGCCCAGTAATAGAACTATGGGGAAAGAAATTGGTAAGGGCAGTGCTGGTCAAATAAGCTGATAATTTAATATCCAGGAAGTTGAGGATTAAAAATGGGGTTCATATGCTTGTGGCACGTTCTGACAAAGTTCCAGACACTTCTCCCATGGAACCTGAGATAAATGATGATGTTTAAGAGTCTTTTGATGTCATAATTAATCTATAACTCATTCCAACAGTTGAGGAGATGCCTTTTGCAGTACAGGAGCTGCCTTTAAGTGGAGTTTTTGTTTGACAAGGAGATGCCTCTTGCGGTTGAAGTGGAGTTTTTGTTTGACGAGGAGATGCCTTTTGCAGGTAAAGGAGCTGTTTTGAAGTGGAGTTTTTGTTTGACAAGGAAATGCCTTTTGCAGGTAAAGGAGCTGTTTTGAAGTGGAGTTTTTGTTTGATGAGGCACCTTGGAAAGGATTTTCCATCTTTCCATGCCGGGCTGGTGACAAACTCTTGGCTGTCTGTGGCCACAGCACTTTCTGTGACAGTGACACGGTGACCTGGCCATAAAACCCTTCCTTCACCTCATTCTGCCCCAGCAGAGGCTTTGTGCAAGAGCAGAGCTCTGCTGCCTGCGCTTGGCTGAGGGAAGGACTGAAACCCTTCCATTGTCATCTCTAAATGTTTCATTCTTCCAGCAACAGTCCGTGTGGGATGAAGTCACAGAGGCAGCTGCTGCTCTGTCAGCCCTGCGGTCTGGCCTCGTGCCATTAACCTCTTCCTGCCTCCCCTGAGCTACAGATAAAATAGATTTGATTCAGGTTTAGGAGATCAGGATGAGGAAAATACATATTTGTACTGGAAGTTCTGATTTAGATGGCTAGGATGAGAAAAAAAGATTTACAACAGTTTTGATAGAATCCTTGCCCATCTCCCTGATAAGCTGTAATAAATTCTTAATTGCTTTTTGCAGTGTCCAGCTGCAAATAAAACTGGATTTGAGAAGCGTAATGGCAGTGTCCACAGCAGCCATGAATTCCAGTCCAACCTCTTCCAGGTTGTTTTCTAATTCCCACTGAATTGGTCTTGTTCCCCATAGAAGAATTATCCATACACAAACTGTGCTTATATACTTTATTAAAAAATAGCCAGTAGTTAAAGGTTCCAGTCAATAAAATACCAAACTTTTAAATTACAATATTAAAGGCTTAACTGTAACAGTTCCCCCTGGTATGAAATGGCACCTTGGTTACACTGAGGGAGGGGTGAGGTTACAGGGAGTGGTTTTATGTGTGGCTGGGGTTAAAAAAAAAGAATAATTGTAATATTCTGAAGCCAGAGGAAGAAAAGGAGCCCTAGAGAGGGGACACCACTGTCACCAAACCAGCAGGGCTGAACTGCTCAGCAGTAGCTGCAAGCTGGGAGATGATGGCAGCACAATTCCCTTCTAGACTCGGGTACAGAGGATGGGTGTGCAGATTTCCTTCATGATGTTTGTGTCTCTCCAGGCAAAAAGCATTGAAAGGAGCAACATTCCCCACTCACATGCAGCTGTGAACCCCCTGTGCTTCCAAAGCAGCAGCAGGAAAAGGAGGGAAAGATGTTTGGTCCTGTCAGCAGGATCAGCTGGGAATTTCCCAAGCACGTTTTGCTTTTTTAAGCTCTGTCCCACCTGCACTGCTCCAAGAAACGTGTGACACCTTCCTGAACCTCCTCCATCCTGGAAAAGTGACCTTTTATTGTCACCCTGGAGTTCCTGGGGTGGTTTCACTCTGTGAGAGCTGCAGGGGCAGCACGGGGAGGCCTCAGGAGTCGATCCTTCCATAGGAAGAAAACACTGGGAAGAGAGGGAGCTCAGTCAGCAGCACTGCAGGGGCTCAGTGACCCTCAGGGAACTGCTCTGGCTTGTGTCACAGCAGTGGCTCCCAGCTCACTTTATTATCTCTTTACTTTGCAGTGTGATAGAAATACTGCAGGCAGGCAGAGATTTGCTCACACAGGTGTGATTTTTTTGGACAGCAGCAGTTCTTGCTCAGGTTGGCAGCAGCTTTGTTCAGGGAAGAAGCCACATCTGTCCCACCCAGCTTCTGAGCTTTGGCAGCCTGGCCATTCTGAGGCTGCAGAACTGCTTGGTTGGGGTCTGCCTTTTCCTGTGAGTGTCCCTAAGGATTTTCCTGGCTGTTTCCCTGGGCCAGAGCAGGCTCCACCCTTCCCAGTGGATTTTTGGGGTACTTACTTCTCTCCCTCAGCCCCTGCCCGAAGCTGCGGTAGACGTGAACCAGAGCCCAGAACAGAACAGATTTGATTGCGACAGAAATGCAGGAGCCAGTGATGAAAGCAGCTTCCAGGGTGTAAGAACTGCCTTTGCCCCACTCCCTTATCACCTGCAGGGAAAGGGAGACATGAAACCATCACCACCTGCTTCCAAGCACTGAATTCCTCAGAGGAGTGGTAACTGGGGGAAAAGAAAAACCCAACTGGTCACTTTGAAATCATCTGTTTTCTGATTTTATGAGGTACAGACAGTGTGGAGTCCTGCTCAAACAGGCCTGGAATAAAGGGAAGCTCCATTTGGTAAATGGGTCCCTGAGGCTGGCGGTGTGAAGGATGAGAAGCACTCTCAGCATTCCAGCCCTGCCCAGGATCAACAGCCTGGCTTCCCCTTGCCCTCCTCTCTCCTCACCTCCTTTCCCATATTTTGTGGGAGGTGCCCACTGATGAAAGGTTTTTATCAGTGTAACAGAGCCAAAACAGCACCCCAAAGTGGAGTTTGTTGGGCTTGCACTGCCTTGTTTTGGCTACAGCAGGACCCACAGCTGTGGGTGCTGCCTAAGAAATTCTTTAAAATACAACAACTGAGCCCTGGTCAAATGCTCTGGCAGCACTTGAAGCTTGTGAAGGAGGGAAGGCATTTTTGAGGAGTTGTGTATCTTGAACAAGATTATGTTTTATCTTTCCCTCATAGTTCTTTGCAGGGACTTCCAGAGCCTCTCCCTCGGATCAGTTCAAGAGCAGCTTGACTTGGTCCCTGTCCTGAAAAGCTGATCCTGGAGAGGCAGGGGCTGCTCTGCTCCCTTTAAATCCAGCAGGAGTTACAGGGAAGGGGTGAGGCAGCACCCTTGGGCCCTGAGGAGGATGAGGGTGAGAGCCCCAGCCTCGCTCCCCTTACCGTGTAGAGCAGGTAGATGAGATAAACCACCTCGGGCACATTCTGAATCAGAAATACCCACACCAGCGGCTTCAGCTCTTTTAGAATCTGCAAAATAAGGTGAGATACAGCTTTTTGAGTCATTGCCATCTACTCTGTGAAAGCTGCATATTTTTCATAGCATTTCTAGTATTGGTTAAGCTGAGTTCTCAGTATTAGCTTTGCTCTCCACTTCCCTTCTCCACCTGTGTTTTCAGCAGGAAATTCAGCCTCTGTTTTCCCCTGAGCTGGGCCAGGAGTGATGCTGACCTTTCTCTCTGGGCACACTCAGATTTTCTCTAGCACCTCAATGTTTTCTCAGGTCACAGACTGAAAGCTCCCTGTGACTTTCTCCACCTTTTTACTACAGAGAAGTGCAGTCACTGAGGAGTGAAATGTGGGAGAAGCAAGAGGATTGAAGTGCCAGGGGAATTTAATTTCACAATTCACCCTGGGACTTGGGAAAGATGAAAGGGACTGCAGCAGCCCTGGGCTGGGAGGGCAGGTCTGAGCAAAGGAAGGAAAAGCAGCTGAGTCACTGGGGGTGAGAGCAGTGACTGTGCCAGCATTAGGATTGGATTTGATGCATCTGATCAGCACCAGATTCCCCCCAAACCCAAAACTGATGTGTTTTAAAAGCACAGTTTTAGCATGGAAAGCCATCAAAACACATAGGGAGCTGTATTTCAGCTGTCAGGAATTTTTGAATGACTAAAGCAAACACCCCAAGAGCCTAAAACAACATCCACCCCCAAAAACCCCTAAACTCCTTCCTGGTAATAAAAAAACTCACTTATCTGATGTACTTTGGCCCTGAATCTGCAATCATTCTTGGAACAGAGGCTCAGGATTTCAGAGGAGGTTCAGTCTGACATGAAAAATGACATTTCAAGTTGATAAATCTTCAGGTTAAGCTGGAAACTGTCCCTGAGCTTTGAAGGAGATGCCCCAGTAAAGGACCCCTCATCTTTTGGGTGTGGTTCCCTAAAGATTTAAGGCCTCACTGTGTCTGTAACACTGTAATAATTTGGGGGACTGCTCCCAGTGTCATCCAGGCAGAGAGGCAGAGATACTGAAGACAGTGTGATGCCTACAGGTTTCATTAGAGCGATCAAGGACTGAGACTAAAACAACGTCCCTCAGAATGGCACGATGACAATGTGACTTTGTTTCACCCCCTGTGCTCAGCTCAGACCCAGACCTAGACAAAACCTGGCTTCAGTATCCTTGGTGCTCTGCTTTTCTCCATGCTGGCTCCCTTCCCTGAGCCTGTGGGAATCCCCCAGGGTGAGGATGGGCACCGTGTGTCCCCGGTGTCCCCTGCAGCTGGACTCACTGCAATGATGCCCACGGTGACCTTCAGGCAGCCCCAGACCACGCCCGTGGCTGAGATGATGTTGTGCAGCAGGGTGACCTCGTGCAGGCTGATCAGGAGGATGCACAGGCACAGCTGCGGGAGGCAAACATTGCATGAAATCATTCTCGGGAGATCGTGCAGCCCCACCAAAAAAAAATATCTGCCACAAACTCCCTGCAACAGCAGAGTTGGGCACGGGTGTAAAAGCTGAAATTATTCCTCAAACAAGAACAGTGGTACTTCCCTAACAGCCACCACAAAGAACAGGGAGAGCAGATAAAGCAAAGAAATGCAGCAGACAATAAGGATATGGGGAGCTTACAGAAGTAACCGGTCTTGGGTTCACTTCCCCATCTGTAACTTCATTTTCTGCCTCACTGCCCTGCTGGTCAGGTTCCCCTCTCCCACCCCAGAATCAGTTCCTGGAGCCTGGGATGGGCAGGAATAACCTTGCTTAATTCAGGAGGCCATGGGTGGGTTGGAGCTCCTGGATACAAATTTTTTTTTTTTTTTTTTTTTGGGGGATAAACTTGCCAAAAATAAGCTTCAGTTCTCCTTTTGTGCAGGACACCCATAAAATATATTTTGATTCATTTGTATGGATTTTAGCTAAGCTATGGCAAACACATGGAGCTACAACCATTATTAGGTTAATCTAATAAAGGTAAGAGAGACGATTGCTCTTGGAAAGGAATAATTCAACTCAGGCAGTCCAAGATGCCATCAATAAGAGGGACAAAGGGAATCCGGGGGCCAGAGCTGTGTACCTGTGCCTGCAGATCAAAAGTGAGCATGGAAAAGCAGAGGTTGAGCATGAAGTACTGGGACTGGAGGCTCTCCAGGGCACCCCCCACCCGGAATGCCATCATGGACTGGCTCTGGATGAGGATGAGGGCACAGATCACATCGAAGGAGCCCACCAGCAGGATCAGCACAAAACGGGCCTGAGGGACACAAACAGGACGGCATTGGCCACAGCAGGGACAGCCTGGCACCGCAGTCCAGCTGGAAATACAGCCAGGAGTAACAAAATCCTCACAGAGACTGGTTCTGAGCTTCCTACCGGAACAAAACCACCTTTCCCCCTGGGACAGGGAATTCTCAATGCTGCACTTGCAGAATTCCAGGAAACACAGGTTTGTGTCTGTTTGTATCCACTTTGCTGGAATTAACACTCAGTTTCTCCTGCTTTAAGGATGGCCCAAGTGGCAAAATGTCCTTCAGAATTGGTATGAAAATATTTATAACTAGAAATGATTCTGGCTCAGGAAGCAGAGTTACTGTAATCCAAGTTAAAGTCAGACTAGTTAAAAAAAAAACTAATAATACTTTTCACATTTATACCAGGATTTACTTTGAAGTTCTTGTTTAATATTTAAACTGAGGACTTAGCTGCGCATCTTAAAAAGAACCTAATAAAACTTCCCTGACGCCTGTTCATTATTGGCCCTACCAACCCAGCTTGCTGCAGATAAAGTCTGTTTAACTGGCCAATTGATAAATAAACTGAATTAGCAAAGCTGCTTTGCTCCCTCTCCCTTGCTTGGCTGCCACCTCTCCTGCTGAAGAGTAATTTTTTGGATGATTTCCCAGCAGGGAAGAACCTTGTTTAGAAGTATGTGATAAAAACACTTCCTGGAAGCACAGCAAGTGGGAATTTAACTCCAAACATTAGTAAGGCCTAGAATACAATCCTTTCATAAATTTTACTGCCATGAAATTCAAACAGAATAACCTGGAGTGGCATTACTGCATGTTTTTGTTTCCTTGCAGGCTCCCATAAAGGTGATAAAAGCACATTTATGAGCACTGGGTAGTGGCTGTGCCTGCAGACTGGGGATTCCAGGTCCAGCCTGGGTTAGACTGCTGTGACTTCAGGCCACACACTTCAGAGGGAAACGTGACGCAGGGTAGGTGAAGTGAAGGAGCCATTTCACAGTAACTTTGGGGAATTCTTTGATATTTCTGTCATTTTTGGGTGCTGCCGTAAGGAAACTCAGAGAACAGCTCGGAGAAGATTTGCAGTTGTGCATGTGCACATTTTGTTGTTCAATAGGGATAACTCAGCCGGATTCTTCTGTTGTCAGTAAGAATAATTCATTAATATATAATTATTATAGAAATTCTAATATAATAACATTATTATATCATTATTATAGTCTATAATATTATATGTGATCAATAATTAATAAATCATATATATTACATAGACTATATAGTACACAATATATAGATAATAAATATAATAAAAATGACTTTAAAAATAATATAGATTATAAATAATAAATATACATATATGGTAATATATAACAGCATATATAATAGTATATTTGTATATAATATACAGTGATGTGTAATAATAATAATTATTATATATAATCTTATATATATATATATATAAAATATAATCTGTGTTACCACAGACACCTTCCCTTCCCAGCGATGGATTTTCAAACCCAAGCTGTGGGGGGAAGGAAAAGCTGACTGAAAGCAGGAGACTGACCAGGAGCTTCGGCTTCTGCTCGGCAGGGAGCACGGTGAAGTTGATGATGGAGCGCAGCATCACGAGCAGGATGGAGAGCACGAACACAGAGAGCTCCTGGCGGTTCTCCTGCAGGATGCCCCTGCTCACATAGTACACACAGAACACTGGGGAGGAGAGGGGATGTCAGAGCCACCTCAAACAGCGGCAAAAGTCACAGATCTGGAGCCCAAAGTCGAAGGATCAACGTGTCCCCGAGGCTCCTCGGTATTTGTTCATACCAAGGAGCTGGAATCAGGTAATTAAAACACTCCCCACTGTGTTTAGCACACGAGAAATAAAATGATTAGTTAGATTTTTAAATTATTTGTGAATAACACCATGGAAATGGCAGTGTATTATCCAAACTGGCAGCTGGGCTGGGTCATTCTGTGAATACCACACTGAACGTTCTGCGCAGTTGTTGACTGGAATGAAATGAAACAGCACCGCTTTTATTAAAGAACTGAAATCAAATCATCTTCCCGAGTAATTCAGGTGACTAAAAAGCAGTTTATCACTCATACACACCCTCCACAGTGCTGCCTGTGTGGTCTGGCCACTGCACGGGGTTTGTGTGTGGTGCTGAATGTGGATTCAGTTTATTGAAGTGTGGAAATTTTGAAACACCTCACCCTGCAAACTATAATCCAAAAAAGAACTGGGTCGGGACAGGTCTGGGTTTTATTTCTGTAAAATACATCAAGCTGTCAGCTGTCACCGTGAATTTTATGCTTTTTTGGTAAAACTTAAAATAAGGCTTTGTCGTTTCACAGGATGCTGTGGCAAACACTGGTTAATTCAAAATAACAACAGATTTCTCTTTCCAAAGCACTGCTTCCTTAATTTCACACGTCAACTCACCCACATTTGCTGGGACACGGGGATAGTGTTGTACAAATTTTCTAATTAAATAATGACTTCAGCCTCTCTAAATAAACCTTCAGTGAATGAACTTCCTTTTTCGCTGCCCTTAACGGGGACTGAGAAAATGGAAAATGATTGGCCAATTACAAAGTGAATCATGAGATTTTTCTGGACATGACCTCGGGAAGACCTGGAAGGCTCAAGATGGTATTTCCTTGTTTTGCAAATCCAGCTGCTGAATCCACGGAAATATGTACAAATTTGAAAATAAGCAGCTCTTTTTTGGTCATTAAACTTTTTGCAGAGATGGTATATACACATTAAATTTCCTGAAATCCTCATGTTTATTATTTTCATGTTAATTTCTGTTTCATACAAACGGCCCCAAGAAGTTTCTCCCGAAGCTCTGATTGGAAATACCCAAGGAAGGAAGCCTGGAGTGTGGAACCTGAATTCCAAGCATATTATGGCTCAGACATTAAAATAGGAACTGGTGAGTTTTTCCGGCATAGCTGAACACCCAGTATCTCTTAAATAAGAAACTTCAGTTGCTGCTTAATCACATTATTGTTATTATTATCATTATTTTCATCATGGTTATTATTATTATTTTCATTATTTACTCCATCCAAACTGGGTTTCTTACCAACTCCAACCAACTGAATAAAGGAGATGGTGAAATCCTCCTCAGTCTGGCGCACCAGCGTCTCTATGGTCAGCCCTATGACGCTCAGCAGGGACAAAATAGTGACACAGAAGTAGATCTTCACAGGGAATGAGAGCTCTGAACATGGTTTTATCTGTAAAGGGAGAAAATTCTTTATCACACCACGCAGGATAAACTCGTTGCTGTTCCTAAAAATCACTTTGAGGTGAGTGGGGTAGATGAGACAGTGCAGGGAAAAGGAAGAGAAACTCCACAATTGCATTGAAACTCCTGAACTGCTGAGGAAGGGAGAAGTCTTAACTTTATTTCATAATTAATCTCAGCCTAGATTGTTCTGATTTATTCCCACAGCCTGTCTTTGTGCCCCACAGGTCCATGGTGTTATAATCCATGCCATGGAGATTGCCAATTCCCACACCTGTCAGAGCATGGAAATAACATTTTCCCACACTTTTAGTTCTAGAAAACTGTAAAGGCAGCCAGCGTTCTCAGTAAGGCAAAGTCTTTATTTTCTTTTATTAAAATACTTCGGGTGGAGCAACATCCTCGCAGGAATTTAACACTTGGTTTGTTCAGCTTGGAGGAGGCTGAGGGGGAGCTCAGGGGCTGCAGCTCCTCCTGAAGGATCTCTGTTCTCTGCTCTGACAGGGACAGGACCAGGGAGCGGCTGGAGCTGGGCCAGGAGGGTTTGGGTTGGATTTTGGGGAAGGTTTTTCCCTCAGAGGGAATGAAACGGCCCCGAGGCTGCCCGAGCTCCAGGAGCTGCCAGGGATGCACACAGGGTGGGATTTTGCGGTGTTTGTGCAGGGCCAGGAGCTGGATCCATGATCCTGAGGGTCCCTTGCAGCTCGGGACACTCCACGATGCTGTCAGCAGAGCTGTGACAAGCCTCGGCGTGCGGGCACCTCACCTCCCTGATCCACCTTGACTTCGGAGGCGGTTTTAATCCACGTTTTTCCATCCCACCCCCCCACGCCCCCGGGGGCAGAGAAACGCGGAGGACACCGGCGAGCTGCCCTCAGCAGCAGAGCTGTACTCACGGGGCCGCAGGGCGTGGGGATGAGCTGCCGGTGCCGCGGGGTGAGGTTGGGCAGGTTCGGCCCCGCCGGAGCCGCGGCGCCGCTGTGGGAGAGACAGCGGGGCCGTCAGGGGGGCCGTACCACCCCCACAGCGGGGGGAACCGCCCGCGACCCCCCATCCCCAGCGCGGCGCCTCCAGGTGAGGCGCGGGGGGAGCGCGGGGAGGCGCCCCCGCGCCGCGCGTGGTGCGGCCCGCCCGTACCTGCCGTCCATGGCCCCGGCCGCGGGCGCTACATGGCTGCCGAGGGGTCCCGGAGCGTTTCCGGGGGCCGGCCCCGGCGTCACTTCCCCGGCACGGGCGGGAAGCGCTGCCGGGGCTCCTCCCGGGCGGCGGGGCCGCCGCGCTCCCGCCCCTCCGCCCCGGGGGTCCCCTCAGCGCCGGGCATCCCGCCCGGCTTCATGGAGGGGCGGTCCGCAGCGAAGCGCTCCGCGCCGTTCTACCCGGCTGTGCGTGCCCCGTAACCCCTCTTCTGCTTTGCTTGGTTTCCTCGTGGTTTTGGTAAAATGGCCTCTCCGCCGGCGCGGTGACAAAGGGGCGAGCCCGGAGCTCGGCTCCGCGGTGCCCGGTCAGCTCCCGGGGCCCGGCGGGGCGGTGCGCGGCCGGACCCGCCTCTTCAGCCCGGGGCTCCGGGCACGGCAGGGGATGGGCGGCCGCTGCCCGGTGTTACCGGAGCCCCCTGTTCCCGCTGCCCGGTGTTAGCGGAGCCCTGGGAGCGTCGGGGCCGCGGCAGCAGCGAGCGGGGAGCGCAGGTGCCGGCCGGGATGCGCTGAGGGCTCCGGCGATGCAGCGCGGGCGGGAGCGGCGGGCGCTGCCGCAGGGGAGGATCCCGAGCCGGGCCCGCGCAGGGGGATGGCGGTGCTGAAAAGCCCCTGGGCCCGAAGGCTGGGTGGGAAGGGCCGCGGTGCTCCCGGAGAGGGCTCCGAAGCCCGATGCGGTGCCGGGGATGCTCCGGGAGCTGCGGGCACCGGGACACGGGCGGCAGTGGGAATGGGAATGGGCTGCGGGGAGCCGGTCGGGAATGCGGAGGGAAGGCTCTGGCAGTGGGTGAGCAGAAACACTGCTGGAGCACCACGAAGTGCTGAGCTGTTTCAGCCTTTTAGCGTCTTCTGCTGCTGTATTTACGGTGTCTGTAACATCTTGGATGCTCTCGTTGGCGTTAGCGAAGCGGTGTTGGTGAGTGAGGCTGGCTCGGGGTGCTGAATTCCCTGCATTTGCTGCGTTGGGAGCAATGTTTGAGTGGCCTTTTGCGTAACAGACGAAGGGTCACGGACACAAACCTTTGGTTGTTTTTCAGTCAGATCAGCCTTAGCTTCTCCAACCCTTATTTGAGCTTTAGTTTCTATTTGTGGCAAGCCGACTTTCCAAAGTTGTTTGCGGATATCTTTTTCACCCTAATACATTGTTACTGGAGTGTAGTGGGGGGCTGGAGGAGATACAAGGAGTGTGAGAGGCGCTCACGCCGCTGGTTCTTTCGAGCTGGAAGATTGAGTCTTTGTGAGTAATCCAAGAGAAACAACTGCCAACCACTGCCACGTTTTCATCTGTTGGTAAACATCAGCTGCTGGCTGGCCTTGAGGGAGCAAGACTGAATTAGTTCCAGATGGAGAACTCTTTCAGCCCATTTAGACTTTCCAGTTGATTTAAGCCAGCAGGTCAGTAATTTAGGGGAGTAGTTTTGTTCTTATTTGCTATTCTGCTTCCTGCCCTGTGTGGAATCAGTGATATCAAATCTGATATCTCAGCGCCGCTGAGGGTGGGGCTTCAGTTGTGCTTAATTGGTCTTGGTTTTAATTAAGTTGTATAAACAGAAAAGATATTTAAAAAGATATGATAATTAACTGCCTTGAATGTAGACGGGTATTTTTTTAATGACCTGGAAAAGGAGGAGGAGGAGTCAAGAATCCATTTTTCTTAACGAATTTTCTTGGAGAACGTGTATCTTTTTTCAAAGTTGTGTGTTAAACTGGGTTACCACAAGTTCGTGGTTTAACGTGATCGTGGCAGAGGGTCCCACACCTCAGCGTGCTGCTGGCATGGATTCCTGGAAAAATGGGAAGAGATAAGGGCACAGGGATGGAAATCTTCAGTGCATGGCTGCAGTAACTAGAGAATGCGAGGAATGGAAAATGTCCCTGTGAAGTAGCTGCTGTGTAGGATACTGAGACTGACATGAGATATTTAACTCCTCAGCACCTCTTTGTGATTTATTTGAGATGCCATTTGGCATTTAAAAAGCATGAAAAATAAAATCTTAAAGAAAATGAGAGTGAACTGCTCACAAAACCAGGGCGGGTGCAGTAGCTCTTGTTACAGCTCTTGTATTTCTCTTGCCATCGATTATGAGAGGAGTAAAGATCATAGGGTGGTTTTGTTGTTCCCTCTACTCTGCTACTGTAACTTACCACGTTTTGTGGAATTTGTAAAAGAAAAAGCTCTGGTTGCAAATCATTTAATGCCTTTTGCTGCCAAGTCTGTTAAAAAGAATTATCTGCAATTGCTGATATTGAATTGCAAGGTATAGCAAAATGGGGAAGGTTGCATTATTCCCATGGAATTAAATAGATAACTACTCTGGAAAGCTCTTGGACATATTCCCCCACTTTTTTCACCTGGATACATTTTCCAGGGTAGCTCTGTGATTACTGGGAGTTCCAGCCTTTGATTATTGATCTCTCTAACTCAGGTTGATAACAGGTTAATTAGTACTAAGGGCAGAGGTTCCTGCTTGGATTTGCTGGGTTGGGAAGATTTTTCTGGGCAGTGTTTAAAGACAGACTGAGATCAAAGACACTGCAAAGTCTGGTGGGTGGGTGTGTTTTATTTTAGAACGAAAAGCCTCCCTAAGATAAGTTCTTGTTGCTTATCTTGGCATGAAGACATCAGGAGTTCAAAATCCAGCCTGAAGGGTTATAGAAGTCTCTTTATCCTTCAAACAGCGCAGGTGAAATGCGCTGTCTCTGCTGCATTAAGATGTAAAATGTCACACGTGTTTTTTCTGGTTTTTCCCTCTTAGGCAGAAAACATGGAACAAGCCACGTGAAGAAGCGTGCAGCGTTTATATTCCTGCAAGATGTTCTTTGGAGGACCAAGCCCAGTTTGCCAGGCCCCTGGGAGATGAAACACTAACCACGTGGCATTTTTGTTGGGCCAAGCGCTGTGTCAGTGTTGCTTCGTGTGAAGGACAAATATTCAATTCTTCACCTCGCCATGTCGGCCGTGACGAGCACCCTGACACCGGAGACCCCGAGCCCTCCCCAGCTGGAGGAGAAGCCAAAGGGAAAATCCCTGCTCCAGCTGGGCTCACTCTTTGCTAACAGGAGTGAGAAATTCGTGATTGCTCGCAGTGACAGTTTGCCAGAGGAGAATGTCCTGAAAATCACAATCACAGAGACCACGGTCATCGAGTCCGACCTGGGCATCTGGAATTCCCACGCTCTCATCTACCTCACTTTGTGGTTTTTCTTCAGCTTTTGCACTCTGTTCCTTAACAAATACATCCTGTCCTTGCTGGAGGGAGAGCCCAGCATGCTCGGTACCCTGCTTTTCCTGAATTCCAGGGAGAGATTTATTTATTTTATTGGAATGGGAGCCCCAAAAGCTGCCAGAACTCCCGGAGCATTTGGATAATGCTGCCGGGCACAGGGTGGGGTTGTTGGGGTGTCTGTGCAGGGGTGAGAGTTGGGCTGGATGATCCCTGTGGGTCCCTTCCAGCTCAGGGTATCCCATGATCCTATGATTGATAATCCCAGATCATCCCACGTAAAGCTGAGGGAGAGCATGGTTCAATTCAAGTGAAAAATGGAAGGTGTGGGGAGGGATTTTGGGACTGGGAACTTGGGATTTTGGCCTTTAAAGTGGTTTCTGACACTGTCCTTTCCTCCCTCCACTTGCTGAAAGATGAAATGTTGCTTGTAAAGGAGCTTTAAGGGAAAAAAAAAAAAGACTTTTTTGTTGTTTTCTGTGTTGGAGGGTTTAACAAAAAGCCAAATTTTGAGTAAGTTGTTGATGCTTTCCTGAGCTGTGCGGTGCATGAGTTGCTTTTGGTGATCCCTGTTATCCAGTGGCCATTTTAGTTCTTTTTTATTTCTTTTTAAGGGGCAAACACAGAGCAGTTTACCTGTGAACCAGGTTTATAAATGTTTGGTTTATTGTGCTGCCTTGCTTGGATGTAGAAGTAAAGGCCTTTTATGAGAAAATATAAAACACGGTGGTTTCTTAACTGCCAAAAATACCACACAGACGCTTGTGTAAGAAATTTTCTCGTGAAAGTTGATTTGTTGTGCTGCAGCTTCTGATTTCATTTCCCCTCTCTGATCCTCCTTTAGGTGCTGTTCAAATGCTTTCCACCACCTTCATTGGCTGCATCAAGATGTTCGTCCCGTGCTGTCTGTACCAGCACAAAACCCGCATCTCCTACCCCCCCAATTTCATCATGATCATGCTCTTTGTAGGATTAATGAGGTAATGGGAAAGATTTCCTGCATTATCTTTGCTAATGTTTGTGGTTTTCCCAACCAAAGCTGTGCTTTCATGTCTCTCTGCCTTGTTATTCTTGATGGAGTGTTTGGAGTATTCACCTTTTCCCCCGCAAGAAATATCCAGGATAATCTTATTTTTATTTGCTGTTGTTCCCTTTCCTAGCTGTCAATTTTTTGGCTGCCTTCCCATCTCATTTACCTTTTTTTTCAGAGCAAATTTCTCTTTCCATTACTTTCTTCCTGCTCTCTTTTGGGGCTGATGTTTGTTTAGTGCATTAATATTTATCAGCCTTTGGCCTTAAAAGTGATCCAGGCTATTAAAATTTATCCTTTCAAAAGCAAATATTTGCTGGCTGCTGGGACTGTATCAGTTTGTGGTCGAGGGGGGGGGAATAAAAATGCCTGGTCTTGTTTCCTCTACCCTGCAGAACTGATAAAGAAAATCAAATAAGCGATAACTTCAATTAATTTCAGAGTTTGAACTGTGGTAATTGTGTACCATATCTGATTTACATAAAGATGCGTGACTGCAGATAAACTTTCCTCGGTGAATTACTGTTTCTCAGAAGATTTTCACTTTTCCAACTGAGCCTGTTGAAAACTTTGGCTTAAAAAACGGCCACTCGAACCTTGGAGTGCGTTTAAAAAGTAAATTTGTTTTCTGGAAATCCACTCTGCAGCCAAAGACATTCCACAATTGCCCAAGGGTGCCTTTATTTGCTTTAAATAAATAACGCTTAAGCCAATGCTGAAAGAAATAGATCTGACCTTGCAGGTGCAGGAGAAATCTCGGTGCAATTCTTTTTATGCTGTGCGTCTAAGAGTAGCTCTTGGAGCGTTATTTTAATTTTTTCTGCTGCATTAATTAATTCCTTCTTTTTTTTTTTTATTAATTTCGTGTGATTTTCTTCTGCTGCAGGTTTGCAACAGTGGTCCTGGGCCTGGTCAGCCTGAAGAATGTGGCAGTTTCATTTGCAGAAACTGTGAAGAGCTCCGCTCCTATTTTCACTGTCATCATGTCCCGGATGATTTTGGGGGAATACACTGGTGAGTCCTGAAATGAGATTTAATTATTCTCTTTTTCAATGGCCACGATCAAAGGATGGCCACTAAAATGTAATAAATGCAGCTGGAAGAATCAATCTGAACACAGTGAGTCTGTAGGATTAAAAGGGGTTTGGTGTTAAGGGGATTGTTGTTATTTTTCTGTCAAGAAATTATCGCGGCTTTACATAACGGAAGTTCAGCGTGGTCCTTTTTCCTTGCTGTTCAGAATTTGAAATTCTCTCCAAGTTCAGGGTGGGATAGATTAAAAATGCAGCAGTTGAAGTGAGACTGGCCCTTTTCCTCTGCAGGATTGCTGGTGAATCTGTCCCTGATCCCGGTGATGGGAGGGCTGGCTCTGTGCACAGCCACTGAAATCAGCTTCAACATCCTGGGCTTCTCTGCCGCTCTGTCCACCAACATCATGGACTGGTGAGGCACCACCGGCGCTCTGGGGCGGGCAGAAAGCAGTTCATGGGATTAGGAGATGAGAGAGAATTGTTTAACGTCGTTAATCCCAGACGTGCATTGAAATGTTGGCATTGAAAATGCATTTTTAACAAATTATTCGCTCACTCTCTCTCATATGTGACAGCGTTGTTGAGATTAAATAATAAAACTTCATTAGATCAAACTCCTCTCTGTACTTGTAGAAGACATTTCCCCACCTGAGGGTTGATTAATTGATTTGTCCTAACTAAAATACAGCTAATTGGTGGGGTTTATTTTTTTTTTTAATTTTTTTTTAAATTTTTCTTCCCTAGCTTGCAGAACGTCTTTTCCAAAAAACTACTCAGCGGAGATAAATACAGATTTTCGTGAGTATTCAAAAATATTTCAGGTTTGGTTATATTAGGGCTCCAGAGAGAAAATAAATATTTATCATTATATTGCACCAGAAGGTGTAGATCTGATCACCTCTATCATTTTATCAGGGGAAGAAAACTCCCCTGAGCTCCCACTGCAAGTTCCATAATCAGCTACTACTCCCGGAAATAAATATTTAAAAATAAAATATAAATCAAATATAAATATTTTTATATTTTATATAGTTATGTATGGTTTATATATTTTTATATACTATTTGGGGGGGTTGTGCCTTTTAGCTTCAGTCCCTGACATCAAACCTCTCTTTGCTTTGAAAAAGGAAGTTTTAAATAATTTCAAATTTTTTTTTTTCTCCTTTGTAGGGCCCCAGAGCTTCAGTTCTACACAAGTGCTGCTGCTGTGGTGATGCTTATTCCAGCTTGGATATTTTTCATGGTAATTTCAATTCATTATTTTCATGAACTTAGGGTTGTTTTTTAATGAATTTAGGGCTTTTTTTTAAATTATGTACAGCATCTGCCACAAAGGTTATTCTTAAATTTTACCTTTTTTCCTCCCCATTTTTAAAAATCAGCCTGAAATACAATTCATCCAATGCTTGCAAGAGATTGGGGGAGTAAAAAAGGGAAAATTGTAAAAGAAATCATTTAATATAGACATAAACTCAGACTTTTTGGATTAATTCATCACAGGATTTTTGAGTTCAAATCCTAATTTTGTCTCAGTGCATTTGAGGTTTGAGATAAAGACTTTGCAAACAAAATCTGGAATATTTGTTGGCTTTTTGTTGTAATTCACGTGGTGTAGAGGAATATTAACTCTCTGAAAGCAAATTGTTTCGGAGCAAAAAATTACAGGATCTAAATGTCTTGGATATTTTAGGTTTTGTTGGGCTAAAATTTAACTGTGAAACTAACAGCTGGATGGAAAATCACTTTTAGATTTTTCTCATGAACGAAACCCTTAAATTCCTCTTTTTAAAACCTTTAAATTCCTTTTTTTTTTTTTTTTTTTTTTTTGCCATTTAGGATGTGCCTGTGATTGGGAAAAGTGGGAGGAGCTTCAGCTACAACCAGGATATTGTGATTCTCCTCCTGATAGATGGGGTCCTGTTCCACCTGCAGAGTGTCACAGCCTATGCCTTGATGGGGAAAATTTCTCCTGTCACTTTCAGGTAAAATGGTCAGGAGGATTTTTTTCTATTTTTTGGTCAGGAACACTATTTTGTATTTTTTGTCAGGAACACCAGTTTATAATTTTTTTGGTCAAGAACACAATTTTGTATATATATATATATATATATATATATATATATATATATTTTTTTTTTTTTTTTTTTTTGTCAGAAACATTATTTTCTATTCTTCTTTTTACCTCTCAGTACATCTGCTTGAGAACCAGAGTAAAGGCAGCAAAGAGGTGAATGAGGAAAATCACAGGAGGGTTGGGAGTGGAATTTCAGGTGGTGTTTAGAAAAAAAGGGGAACTAAAGGGACTGGATAAGGTAAATCATAAGATGGTTGGGGTTGGAAGCAGAATCTTTGTTGGTGTTTTTAAAAAAAAGAGGAAAACTAAAGGTATTTGCAAAGAAATGAATGAGGTAGATCACAGAATGGTTGGGGCTGGAAGTGGAATTTCAGGTGGTGTTTAAAAAAAGAGGAAAACTAAAGGTATTGTGTGAATAAATGAATGAGATAAATCATAGGATGGGTGGGGCTGGAAGTGGAATCTGAGGTGGTGTTTATCAAAAAAGGGAAACTAAGGGTGTTTTGTAAAGAGAAGAGTGAGGGAAATTCCAGGATGCGTGGGGTTGGAAGTGGGATGTGAGGTGGTGGTCAGGAGCAAGGCAGGCATTAAAGGCTGGCTGTGGGGTGTGGGGTGTGGCAGAGCTGCTGTCCCCGCTGTCCCTCGTGTCCCCACTGTCCCGTCGTGTCCCCGCTGTCCCCGGTGTCCCCGCTGTCCCCGATGTCCCCACTGTCCCCTCCTGTCCCTGGTGTCCCCTGTGTCCCCGCTGTCCCTCGTGTCCCGTCGTGTCCCGTCGTGTCCCGTCGTGTCCCGTCGTGTCCCCTGTGTCCCCTGTGTCCCCGCTGTCCCCCGCTGTCCCCCGCTGTCCCCCGTGTCCCCGCTGTCCCTGATGTCCCCTCATGTCCCCTCATGTCCCCTGTGTCCCCGCTGTCCCTGATGTCCCCTCATGTCCCCGCTGTCCCTGCTGTCCCCGCTGTCCCTCATGTCCCCTCATGTCCCCTCATGTCCCCTCCTGTCCCCGCTGTCCCCGCTGTCCCCGATGTCCCCAATGTCCCCGCTGTCCCTGATGTCCCCACTGTCCCCGATGTCCCCGCTGTCCCTGCTGTCCCCGCTGTCCCTCATGTCCCCTCATGTCCCCTCATGTCCCCTCCTGTCCCCGCTGTCCCCGCTGTCCCCGCTGTCCCCTGTGTCCCCGCTGTCCCTGATGTCCCCACTGTCCCCGATGTCCCCGCTGTCCCTCCTGTCCCTGCTGTCCCCTCATGTCCCCGCTGTCCCTGATGTCCCCTCATGTCCCCGATGTCCCCGCTGTCCCCTGTGTCCCCACTGTCCCCGATGTCCCCGCTGTCCCTGATGTCCCCTCATGTCCCCGATGTCCCCGCTGTCCCCTGTGTCCCCGCTGTCCCTCCTGTCCCCGCTGTCCCCTCCTGTCCCTCCTGTCCCCGCTGTCCCTCCTGTCCCCGCTGTCCCTCCTGTCCCCGCTGTCCCCTGTGTCCCCACTGTCCCTCCTGTCCCTGCTGTCCCCTGTGTCCCCGCTGTCCCTGATGTCCCTGCCGTTGTCCGCAGCGTTGCCAGCACTGTCAAACACGCCCTGTCCATCTGGCTCAGCATCATCGTGTTTGGGAACAAGATCACCAGCCTGTCAGCCGTGGGCACCGTCCTGGTCACCGTGGGCGTCCTGCTCTACAACAAAGCCAAGCAGCACCAGCAGGAGACCCTGCACAGCCTGGCCATGGCCCCACAGCCCCAGCCAGGGCCCACCGAGGACACCGAGCCCCTGATCTCCAAGGAGCCGGAACCCTACGATTAATGTGGCTCTTCATCCTCCCAGCCCTGCGTGGCTCCAAGGAAATCCTCCTGCTTGTGGTTGTTCCTCTGGTTCCTTTGAGTTCCTGGCAGGTCTCGCCCAGGACTTGAAGCAGGAAGGAGCTGGGGAGGATCCAGGAAAGCCTTGGGAATCTGGTGCCCCAAAGAGAGGACCTGGAGCGTGGTAAACGTGGGCTTTGTCTTTCCTCGACTGCAAATCGTGTCCGAGCCTGTGTTGGAAGAACTTCGGTGTCTTGTGGGAAAACAATCCCTGTCTCCCTCCCCGTCCAAATAATGTGAAAATGTGGCCCCACCACTGAATTCTGCTGGCAGAGGGATGGAATTGGAGCCTCGTGGAAATTCCCGGTTGTTCTCTGCGTTTCCTGCATTTCCTGCCGTTCCTGTGTGGTGTAGAGATGGAAGAGGTCCAAGGAGGGGATTGTCCCACTCTGCTCTGCCCTGGCGTGGCCTCACCTCAAGCCCTGAGGGCTTTTCGGGCCCCCAAAACCTGCCAGAGCTCCAGGAGCATTTGGAACAGCACAGGATGGGATTTTGGGGTGTCTGTGCAGGGCAGGAGTTGGATTGGATCCTTGTGGGTCCCCTCCCACTCAGGATATTCCATAATTCCAAAAGGGATTAGAATTCCCACCCTTCTCTCCCCAAAAAAACCTAACTTTATAGGTTTGGTTGGAGCAAACTGTGGGAAATGAGCTGTGCTGAGCTCCTAGTGCTGACTACAAACCCAGGATTTGGAGTGGTTTTCCTCCTGAAACGTCACATGGAAATATCGCGTTGCGATCGTTTGTTGACAGAACTGAAATGCAAATGTTCACGCACAGACCCTGTGCAAAAGGAGTGTCGAATTCAATTCTTGTAGTTGCTTAGAGGTGAAAAAACCACTGGAAATTGTGGTAGCAAGGGAAGCAGGATCTCTGTATTTCTGTAAGAAACCATTTTGTTGTTTTAATTTCGTTTTATTATGCATGAGGGAAGAATTTGATGGGTTTTTTTTAAATATTATTTCTAAGAGCGCAACAAAAGGCTGCCTTTTAGAAACTCAGGGTTATGAGTCTGACCTGTGTGTAAAATATCTAATTTGTGATGATGTAAAGATATCTCAGAGGCATCTGTGACAGATGGAAGGGAGGAATATTAACCATAAACTGAGACAAATCTTTATTTCTGCTGCTCTTAAGTTTCCTTTTTTATAAAGGAAATTTGTTTTTTGTGGTAGATCAAAGATAAAAAGTTAACTTTCCTTTTCAAAATTCTGAAGAACGGTCATTAGTTTTGGCAAAAAAAAAACCCAACGCACATGTAGCTACAAAAACATTCACATGGACTTTTTGGGAACAAAACTGAAGTTAAAATGAGTGGATTTTAATAATTGCCACTCTTCTGGGAGGCTGGAGCATGGATATATAACGGTCTTTATGGTAAAAATAATGGTTAACAGGAAGTTACCTGTGGAATTCCTGTAAAATTGCATTTCCACACCTCAGTGGCTGCCTGGGGCAGATCCCCCAAGGATCTGAGGGAGGGAAATGTCAATTTTTTCATCCTTGTGTATGTGATATGTCTGTGGTATTTTATTTTCTTTTGTACTCCTGTCACTTTTATAAAAGCTGTGGACTGTGGTGTGGAACTCTGTGGGGTTTTTTCGGTTGTTTTCTGCCAAATACACCGAGACTTTTGAAAGTACAACTAAAAAAAAAAAAGTGTGGTTTGTGTCCTATTTCTGCTTTAGGTGAGAGAAATCCCAGCTCTGCTGTGACATAAATCCCACCATCGGCTGCTCATTTTCATTTTTCATTTTCATTCAGGGTTCATTTTCAAACCCAGCAGGTTCTTTTTTTTCCTTTCTGTGATCAAAACAAAGCCTTGGGAGGATTTGGGAATGGGATTTTCAGCCCTGGAGAAGCTCGTGGGTGGCGGCACAGCCCTCCTGCTCTGCTGGGCTTTGTTCCAGGGTTGATCTCGTGTATTTTTCTTTGCCCTCTTTTTGGCCTTTGCTTTGCTTTGCTGATTAAACAAACCACTTGGTGTCCACTTAGAAAACCTTTTTATTCTCCAGCCAGACCGGTAAATCTTCTTTTCTCTTGTGTAAACAAGGTGGTTTTTGCTCTTTGTTAATAATTCTCGAGGGTGTCACACCCCAGCTCTTCCTGTGCTGTGACAGAAACAGTGCTGCCCAGAAAATTGACATTTTTTGGGAACATTTGGGAGTTTGTGTCACTCCGTTTCTGTCACCTGCACCCAGGTACCCGTGATGAGGATGAGCTCTGTGAGCTGGAGCCGTGCAGATTATTTATTTTACATTTTTCAATATGCTCAGAGCATGCCTTCCTTAAATGTGAATTCCAGATGCACTGAGGCGCAGGTGTGTTACAGCACTGCGTTTCTAAATTGTCATTATTTCCCATTATATGGCCTATTATATGACATTCTACTGCCACATTTCCAATGGGGGATGGTTAATTAGTGATGATAATTAGGAATTTTTGCTGTTCTGGGCCGTGTCCAGTCCCTGCGTCACCTGTCACCTCCTCCCTGTGCACTCTCACTCATTTCCATTTAGGAACTGCAGCTTTTGCTTGGAATCGCGCTTTATTTAATCAAACGCCACACTTCCATCTAATTAAATGACACTCATTAATTATCATTTTGACGTAACTAAATGCGACAACGCCTCCATTCCCACCCCTGCCGCCTGCCCGCTGGCCTCACTGCTGAACAGGCACAGCCCGGAGGGTACGGAACACCCCTCTGCCAGGCGGGAGGGCGGCCGGGGCGCTGAGGAGCGGTTCAATTAACGCCTCATTAACGCCCGGCGTTAATTAGCGCGGCGTGAGGCGGCGCTGACGTCACCGGCGCGCGGCGGCGGCCGGAAGTGACGCGTGAGTCGCGCGCTGCTGCTCGCAGTCCCCGGTGGCGGCGGCGGTGAGCGGGGCCGGGGGAGCGGCGGCTCTCGGGGGGCTCTGAGGGGACACCGAGGGCTCTGAGGGGACACCGCGGGGCTCTGAGGGGACACCGCGGGGCGCTCGGGCTTGTGCCGTAACCCCAGCGCTGAGGGCAGGCGGTCCGGGCGGGCCCGCGGCCGGCAGCGCTCCGTGAGGGCCGCGGCGCCGTTCTGCCTGCCCGCGGTTGGCCGCTAAAATCGGCTCGGTTCCGCGGTGTGCGGCGAGCCGGGGGTGCCACGCGAGAGAGGGGCAGCGGCGAGTTAGCTCAGAGTTGGATGCTCGGGGTGTTCCGCAAATCGAACCCCCGCTTGTCAAATTGTTGCGGTTTATACGTTTCGGTAAACCGAGGAGTTAGTGCTCGTTGGCTGTGAGTGACATAGTTCTCTTGCTAATTAATATTCTGCCTTCTATCGGTTAATTATTCTAATTATTATTAGTGCCGTGCTCAGGCCTTCTCGTTTCTTGGCTCGGTGGTCGTGCTGGAATTACCTTTTCCTCAATGACAGCTGATTTCAGCACGGTTGCTGAATTGGCTTGGTTATTTTCTTCCATGTCTCAGGAGTTCTGTCAGATATCCCATAAATTCTGCAATCCTTGTGTCTTTTTTTTTTTTTTTTCCCCAAGCTTTAACTCCCCCAAAGTCTCAGATCATAATTAAATGTGTGGCACCAAAGCTTGGTCATAAATTGTGTTTTCTGTGCCTCCAGCAGCTCTCTGAACTCTTAGCAGAGTCTTACCTCTGGGTTTAAAATAAACATTTTTGGTTCGCCACAAATCAACTCCAGCAAGGCTTAGTAAAAAACCAGAATATTAAGTGTTTGCACTGAAAAAAAGGCGTGTGTAAAACAGATTTATTTGTGGGGTTTGTCAACGTCTCCTTCTTTTACAGAGGGTGTTTTTTTTAAACTCCAATGGGTGATGAAAAGGATTCTTGGAAGGTGAAGACTTTAGATGAGATTCTCCAGGAGAAGAAGCGAAGGAAGGAGCAAGAGGAGAAGGCAGAGATCAAACGTATGAAAAATGTAAGCTGCCCTTTGGGATTCATTTTAATGGAATTATTTGCTTTATTAAGGGAAAACTGTATCTTAATGGGGTGCAGTGCCTGTATCCTGATTTTTTTGTGATTTCCCTCGTTTTTCTCATGCCCTGACAGCTGAATTCTTTCCTGTGTGGTCTCTAATTCCAAAGTTTAACAGAAATATGATGCTTTGTGAAGATTTCATTTGTGTTGCATTATATGCTGTGCTTTGCTGTAATTAGTGGTCAGGAATGCTAAATTGGTGTCATCACCTGGGGACTTGCAGTTCAAGGAACAACTTTTAAAGATTTTATAGCAGGACAGGTTAAAATCATTGATTTGGAATCGCTTTTGTGTTGCTGTTTGCTTTTGTACAGCTGTGTACAAAATAACTATTGCAGAAAAAACGCACACAGTAGTTACTGCAATCCTCCTCAGTGTTTAATTTTGTCCAATTATGTCTAATTAATGCACTTCAAATATAATTGCAGTCAAAGTGCTGCTGCCATAAATCAGTGGATTTTACAGGGAGTGACCAGTCTAGGCTGAATTTTTGAGCCAGCAGTGGAAGACTTCAGTAATATTTAATGTTTTTTCATTTGGAGCCATACAAATAAATGGATTTTTTTCCCCTCTCCTGTGATTCCCTCAGTCAGATGACAGGGATTCCAAGAGGGATTCTCTGGAAGAGGGGGAGCTGAGAGACCATCGCATGGAAATCACCATCAGGAACTCACCTTACAGGAGGGAAGACTCCATGGAAGACAGGTAAGAATGAAGAAATAAAAAGAGAAAAAGTTCCTGAAATTAACCTTTCAGCATCCTGAGAGTTTCAAATATCCGAAGGGAAAATGTAATTTGTTTAGTGTGCAGAAGTAGAAATCCTTTTTATAGAACACAGCAGGGTAACTTTTTTGAAGCACTGGTTAAGATTTAACAGCGTGTGCTCCAGTTTTGGTTTAGGGTTATCGTGGAAATTCAATATAAAATGGGAATCTTTTAAAAACAAGGATTTCCTCTGTCACCTCCCTGAGTTTATTCCTGTCCTGTCTTTCAGGGGAGAAGAAGATGATTCCTTGGCTATCAAACCACCCCAGCAAATGTCCCGGAAAGAAAAAACCCATCACAGGAAAGATGAGAAGAGGAAAGAGAAGCGCAGGCACCGGAGTCATTCTGCAGAAGGTGCTTCTTGCCACTCCGGGGAGCTTCTGCTTTCTGGGAGTGGAGTAAATAACAGTAACTCAGACTAAGGGTGGATGAGACAGGAATTTAAACTTCTATCATTTCTTTGGCTGTGTTTAGTGCCCTTAGGGGAGCGATAAGGGTGTGAACATGGCTGAGAGGACAGAAATCACTTTGGGACAGGGACACTGAGGTCACTTTTACTCCTTGGAGCCTGATAAGATTCTCTCTGGCTTGACTGAGTGAAAGACCTCTGATCTGTGTACCTGCCAAGGAAAAAAAATATATCCTTTCTAGAGACATTCCCGGTGTCTTCCTGTCAATAACAACCATTTCTTTACTTTAATACAAGTATTCATGCAAGATCTTACAGAGTTTGGACTTTCCAACCCCCTTTCAGAGCAGGAATTTCATTTTAAGAAAGCAACAGAGGTCACAGCAATAGGATCCCACCAGTTTCACCCTCCCCAAGTTTTGCTTTCGGTGAATATTTTGAGCAGTAACACTCAGAAATTTCTGTTTGTTCAAGGGAAACATGCCAGAGTGAAAGAGAAAGAACGGGAGCATGAGCGTAGGAAGAGACATAGAGAAGAGCAGGATAAAGCCCGGCGTGAATGGGAGAGACAGAAACGGAGAGAGATGGCAAGGGAGCATTCCAGGAGGGAGAGGTACATCCACCCCTGCCTCCCCTGGGGAGGGATGTCAGCAGCTGCCTCCTCTGAGCGTTTGTTGTTGTGAAATGACCCCAAAAAACCCAAAAATCCACAGTGAGAACTTTTCTGTATCCCTGGGAACGCGTTGTGTGGTGGAATGTGTTCTTCATGTTAATGAAGTGCTTCATTACCTGGGACATTCCAGGCGAATTCACTGTAATAACAACATTGGATGGTCTCAGAGGTTTGTTCCAACCTAAAAACAAAAGTACAAACCAGATTTGCACAGTATCAGGGGGTTAATTAACTGAACTGGCTTAATTTCTGCTTAAATCCTGCTAGGGTGGAGAACTCCTGGTCTGGCTCTTTTAAAGCTGTTTTTTAAAGGATCAGCTGAAAATCTCCTGTTTTGGACTGATGCACAACTGGGGGCGTTGATAAGGAAGTTGAGTGTAGTGGTTTGGTGCTGCAAACCAGACTTCCTCCTCTTGACCAGCTGAATTTGTAACAAACAAAAATTATTTTCCAGAGATCGTCTGGAGCAACTCGAGAGAGAAAGGGAAAGAAAAATCCGGGAGCAGCAGAAGGAGCAGCGGGAGCAGAAGGAGCGAGAAAGGAGAGCTGAGGAGAGGAGGAAGGAGAGGGAAGCCAGGAGAGAAGGTGACTCTCTCTGCATAAATCTTCCTCATAGTTACTATCACCTTCCTATCTGCTGACACAGTGGTGGAATGGAGGGATAGAAAAGTGGATTTTTACTTAAAGCAGTGCCAGAATTTTAAAGAAATTAAAGTGGGGGGCATCTTTGACAGGGGAGGGAAAAGGAAATACAAGTTTGACATGGGATAATAAAACTATGGGATGATGTTATGTGCCTTAGGTATCCTGGCAGCTTGATCAGTCAGTGAGTCTTTGCCTCTCCCTGTCAGAGAGATTTTTTATAAAAACAAGACTTCTGCAGGTGCCACTGTGTGCACCCAGCACAATCCCAGTGGTTCTGAACACTTTGGCTGAGTCTAACTCAGTTTGATAGAGGTTGAACCCTCACAATTCGATGTTTTAAGGATTTGGGGGAATAAGTTGCAAAGAGGGAGAGGTCATGTAAGTACTGCAGGTGTGGGAAATGCAGTAGTGGGAGTCAGGTGGGAAGATGTGGTGCCTGAACAGTTTAAGTTCTGCACTTGAACTCTTTGCACAGCGTGTTGCCTATTTGCAATCTCTGCTGAGATCATTTTTGGTTCAAGGATCTCTGTCCCAGCTCTCAGAGGTAAAAATCAGAGCCCATTCCTGTGATCAGGTGAAAAAAGTTATTCAACAATAGCAGAACAAACCATATTTTTTGCTTTCTTTCTTGCTCAGCTCATACCAAACAGCTCCTTTTTTGTGCTTGGTTTTATGCTGATAGCGCTCAATCTGTGTAACCTTTCATTTAATTGGTTTTATTGTTCTGGAATGTTCTGTCAGCTCCTTCTAAACCTCAGCTGGTTTTATTCTTTTACATATTTTCCACTTCTTTCTCTGGCATTAATGCTTTACAATCAGGGTGTTTCCTGTGTAACATACAGGGCAGCTTGCTTCTGGTTTTAAGCGTGGCAGCAGCTTTCTCTAAGCAGTACAAACCCATATTTTATTTAAGTCAAAGCCCTTCATCCTCCCAGATTTAAGTAGGTTCCTCTCCCACTCTTCCCCGTTAACCCTGTTAAAAGAAAACAAATCAAAAGCATTCGAATCAGGTGGCTGTGGCAGACAGGACAACTCTTAATTAGGCAGATGTAACAATTTCTTGTGGTTTTGTTTTCCCTAGTTTCTGCACACCATAGAACAGTGAGGGAAGAATATGGAGACAAAGTAAAAATGAGACCCTGGAGTCGCAGCCCTTTGCGCCAGCAGAGAGACAAGCTTGAGCAAGGAGAGAGCAGGAAACCAGGTAGCAACTGCCACTCTACACTGTCTTGGGGGGCAGCAGGAGCTGGGCTGGGGTAGCGTTTGGTTTTTTTAGCCTCCAACAAAACATCCCAGGTGCTCAGTTAAAAGTATTGTCCAGCTCAGCCCCAGCGGCCCAACTCTGGAATCTTCACAAATATCTCTTTCCTAAAGCAGTGCTGGATTTGCAGGAGTCGCACAAACGGAATGGATTTAGGGGTAGGAGTAGCGATTGGCCAAGTTTCAAAATGAGTTTTCCCGTTCAGTGGTGAAAGAAGCAGCTGACTGAATTTATAAAACCTTGCAGCTGAGTTCCCTTGCAGGTTAAAAAGGGATTGGTTGCTCCAGCTCCAGTTGGATTTGGGGTCAGGAGCTAAACTGCCTTAAAAAGTGACCTCACAGGGGTCAGTGTAAGCGTCACTGGTCCTGTCATCTTGTAGAAGTGAAATTGTTGAGGCAGAGTTCTGCTTGGATGGTGAATTTTGTTATCCAAGGCACAAAATGTTCCCACCTGAAGGTTCTGGGGGTAGGGAACTCGCACAAGTGACACAAAAATGCCCTTGTTTGAAGGAGGAAGGCTCCGTGTCTGCCTTGCTAACGTGTGCAGCTGTGAAAAGAAGTGTAGGCGCTGAGAGCAGGATGGGATCAGCTGGAATTCCAGGTGGAGGCAGGCAGCAAGTCCTGGGAAACTCCTGCCTCGTCAACCACCAGGGATTTTTCACGGAGATCACAGGAGCAGTGAGCACTGACAGTAACCACTGTGTAGGGACCCTGTCCTGGTGATTCTTGTCACCATGGTGCTTTTTTCCCCTTTTTTTCCCTGTTTTAATTCATCCTAGAAGACCTTAGGAACACATCATGTTTAAAAATCAGGTCAATATTCCATATTTTTGATCCTGCACCGCTGCGATTCAGAAAAGCTGTTTGTCACGGAGCAGAGTGTGAAATGATTATTTTTTTTCTTTTTAGTGCTCTGAATTTTCAATACTGAATGTTCAGCACTGATTTAATGCCAGCAGAAAGTGAAGCAGTTACCTGGGAATTCAGAGGCTTGGAAGTGATACTCAATTAGCACTGTGTTCTTAATTTTTATGGTTTCAGCAGTGAAAGAGGAGAAACCAGAAGAGAGGGATCCTCTGTCAGACTTGCAAGACATCAGTGAGAGTGAGAGAAAAACCAGCTCAGCAGAGTCTTCCTCAGGTGATTAAATGCAATTTAGGAGCTGGAATTAATTGTACAGATGTAATTAATTTCTTTGCTGAGCAAACACAGTTAGTGTTAAGTGCCTGATTATTCCTGGACAGAATCTGGATCGGGCTCAGAAGAGGAGGAGGAAGAATCCAGCAGTGAAGGCTCTGAGGAAGAGGGGGAGGAAGAGGAGGAGGAGGAGGAGACAGGAAGCAATTCTGAGGAAGTGTCTGAGCAATCAGCAGGTGAGGATCACAGAGGGCCTCCAGGGGTGTGTGGTTTTCTTTTATTTTCCTCATCCTGTGTTGTTTTATTTGAACATTTTCCTTTTCTCTTAGTCTAGGCTAGGCTGAGACCTCACAGGTCAAGATAACTAAAAAGAAAAAACCCAAGTACCAGTCCTATTCTATCCTTTTGTGTAGAGGTAATACCAATTCTTCATCTCAGAAACCAGATCAGAAACCTGAAAACCATTTTTGTCAAAAGTTCAGGTGGTTCCATAAGAAATACTCTGCAGAGCACAATTTGCACTTGGGGGGTGGTGAAATCCAAATACCTTGGGCATTTTGAATTATTTTCTGTTGCAAATTTCAGCACTTTTTTTAAAATGAATGAACGTAATAACGTTCAGTAAAGAAGTCTGAGTCCAGCCATTCTTGCCATTAATTAGTAAAGAAAAAACACAAGAGCAGGCTCTGACGGCTGGGTGTTTTTCTTTAAAATCAATTACAATTAATAAGCAAATATTCATAATTAATTTACCTGCTCACATCCCAATTACCAGAGGATTGGTAGGAGCTGTGCTCCCTATGGGAAGCAGAATGAAGCAGAGGTGCTTGGTCACTGACAGCACAGAAGCCTGGTGAGATAGGAGAGGATTTCAGCAGGGAGCAGCTGAAATTGGAGTTTTTTCCAATCAAACTTGGTTCTGTTTTGCAGAGGAGGTGAGCGAAGAGGAAATGAGTGAAGAGGAGGAACGGGAGAATGGAAACCACATCCCAGTTGGTACAATGCAAATACTGACTGTTTTAAAGAAGTGCTTGCCTGAGTTTTTGCAGCTAGATAAATCTATTTCTGCAAATATTTAAAAGATTGAAATGCTGTTCTCACGTCAAACTCAGAAATTCCTTGAAATCTGCTCCGAGCTTTATATTTAGAGCGAATCAGTCTAATGTGCTGATGTTTCCTTCTCTTCCATTTTGTGTTCTTTTGTCCTGTCCTCTCATCAAAAGAGCTTTGCAATCAGAATGAGACATCCTGGCTCAGTTTTCTCTTCCATTCTGGTGTAAAGATTTATTTTTCTGACCTGCTGCAGTAACACTGGAAATTGCAGGTGAATTCTTGAAAGCATCACCTTGGCCTAGAGGAGGAATTTGGCTTCTCCACCATCCTCTCCCATGCAGTGCTCAATGTCACAGCCTTTATTTGCCTAAAGCTGAGTTAGTTTACTCCACACAGCTCCTCTTTCCACCACTGATTCTGACTTTTAAAGTTCCAGAGTCGAGGTTTGACCGGGATTCTGCAGGGAGCGAGGTGGAGGAGGAGGAGGTCGGGGAGGGATCCCCTCATTCCAATGCCATGACAGAGGGGGAATATATTCCTGATTCTCCAGCGTCCTCCCCCATCGAGCTCAAACAGGAGCTCCCCAAGTATCTTCCTGCACTCCAGGTAGGGGATCACCCTCTGAAATGTAGATAAGAGTGTAATTATGTCACTGATACCTGTTACCTTGGTATTGCTGTCTGAAAATAGATCCTTGTGAGAGGAGAGTTCTGTTACCATAAACAGAAACTGGGTATTCGTTATGTAGCCAACAGCAAAGTGTAGAAATACTAATAAAAATCAGATTTTTAGTAATAAATTATGTGAAAGGGAGCCGTGAAAGGTGCTGAGTTGCCACCTTTGCCTTTGTGGCAGTTATTTCAGATTATTCTGTGCAAAAGTGAATGGAATAATTTAGTTAATCCGCTGAAACGCAGGCTCTGTCCTGGATTCCTTTAGAAACTCTTTGAAAAATGAGATACCTTTCTCATCTGCTTTAGAGCTGAGTTCTTCTGGTCAATTTTAACTGTGAAGTTGCTGAAGTTTTTTAAAGAGCGAAACCCCCCAGGTGCTGGAGCAGTAAATGTTGTCCCTGTGCTTTTTCAGGGCTGTCGCAGCGTGGAGGAGTTCCAGTGTTTGAACAGGATTGAGGAGGGAACCTATGGAGTGGTGTACAGGGCAAAGGACAAAAAGACTGGTGGGTATCAGTGCCCTGCAAATTCTTCAGCGTATTGAGGGCTGCAAATTGTCATTCTGCATTTTTTCAATGATGAACAAAATCTGTTTAAAATATTTCTTTGCCAGCAAGCTGCTCGTTTGCAAGGCAAAGGAGTTAATTAAATATTTAATGAGTGAGAGAGCACTGAGGGACCTGGTAACGTGTATTTATTGACTGTGTGATGGGAAATGCGTTTCCTTTGCAGATGAGATCGTGGCTCTGAAGCGACTGAAAATGGAAAAGGAGAAGGAAGGTTTTCCCATTACTTCCCTGAGAGAAATAAATACAATTCTGAAAGCACAGCACCTGAATATTGTCACTGTCAGAGTAAGGCTGCAATCTTTCATGTCTGAAGTACTTTTGTTCTGGAAATACTCCTCTTGGCTTTTAAATATAAAAATACCAGCAGCCCTGTTCTGTGAAGGGTTGTGTAGAGATCTGTCTACACAATCTGATGTTTTACAAAAAATGAGCTGGTTTTTAATAGAAAAAATACATTTCCTGACGATTTTACCACTGGCAGCCTCCATCCTCTTGCCAGTACATTTCTAAAATAAATTTTGGATGCTTTTCAAACACGGTGTGCAGGTTTTGCTCACATGGCTCTGTGTTGCAGGAGATCGTGGTGGGCAGTAACATGGATAAAATCTATATCGTGATGAACTACGTAGAACACGACCTCAAGAGCCTGATGGAAACCATGAAACAACCTTTCCTGCCAGGTACAGTGTGCCACAGTGCCCTGGAATTCTCGGAGCTGGCAGCAGGGAGCTGGCTTTGGGCAGTGCCACGTGTTGCTTTGGGATGTCCTGTGTTCCTTGGATCTGAGACTTCTTGGCTTTTTCCGTTTGTTCTGTAAAACCTGACACAAATGGGAGGTGTTGGCTGATCCTCGTGGTGAGAGCTGGTGATGAATCCAGTTTGTGTGTTCGGGGTGGAGCTGTTCAGAGGTGAAACTGGGGGATTTTCACCTGTGCTGAACTGGAAAAAAACCCACTGGGCTTTAATTTTGGCCGCTTCCTGTGAGAGACAATAATTTCTGAACAGAATTTGGAGGAATTCCAGCTGCCCAAATGAATTTTGCTGTCCTGTGGCACATTTTTATGCTGCAGGCTTTTAAATTGCCACTCCTTCCTTCCCCCTTCCCTGTTCTCCAAACAAACAAAACACAAATTAAAGGTGGATTTATTTTCCTCAATGCATTTAGGTTTTTTGGGGTTTTTTTATCATTCCAGGGGAGGTGAAGACTTTGATGATTCAGTTACTGCGAGGGGTCAAACACCTCCACGACAACTGGATCCTTCACCGAGACTTGAAAACTTCCAACCTGCTGCTCAGTCATTCAGGCATTTTAAAAGTAAGAATCAGGGAAAAAAACTGAGGAAATCAGGACAAATTCTGTGCTGCAGAATTAGAGAGTTACAGCTGTGCCCCAAGTTCTGTGCAGTGGCCATGGTGGCACTGATGGGAATGAACAGTGCTGGAAATGCTGTTTATTTTCCTTTCAGGTTGGAGATTTTGGATTAGCCAGGGAATATGGGTCTCCCCTGAAGCCCTACACCCCCGTGGTCGTGACCCTGTGGTACAGAGCTCCAGAGCTGTTGCTTGGAGCAAAGGTGAGAGTTCTTCCTTGTTCCTCTGGCTGCTGGAGCAGGGCCTGCAGCCTTGACTGTGGTTTATAAATCATGCTCAAAGTGTGAGTGTGATTTATACATCATGCTTGAGTCTTTATGTTGGTCCATAGGGGAAAATCCTGAATATTCAGTGTTTTTCCTCCTAATGGCATCTAAACCCTTCCATCCTCCCCACACAGGGGGTGGGTGGGTGACAGATGGATTTTGTTCCTTGGAATTCTGATGTGGTCAGTGCTAATGGACTTCTCATGGATTGTGGCAAAATGTCACCTTTGGCAGCTGGGTTTTAAATGCCTTTTTAAATTAGTCTAAAACCTGTGACATCTGAGAGCAGAACAAGGTACTGCTGGCACCGTTCTAGAATGTTCCCTGCTGTGCTGATAACTGAAATCAGGGTTCTGTAGGGCTGCAGTGGCAACTGCCCTGCCAGAAAAAAGACCCTGGTTTGTCAGCTGTGCTGCTTTGTTTGTGAGTGGAAAGGAGAGGCATCGGTGTGGAGACTTTGACCTTTCATCCTGGAGGATTTGTGTGCCATGGGTTTTGCTCGTCATTCACAGCAATTAGAACTTTGAAATAAATGCAGCTGAGACCTGGCCCGTGGGCGTGGTCATGGCTGTGTGTGTTCTGCTCAAAAAAAAAAACCCCAAATAAGCCCTCCAGACAACTCAGTGAAAATATCTTCCTGATTTTTTATTTCCCTTCTTTCCAGGAATATTCCACAGCCATAGACATGTGGTCAGTGGGGTGCATTTTTGGGGAGCTGCTGACGCAGAAGCCTCTGTTCCCAGGGAAGTCAGAAATCGACCAGATTAACAAAGTTTTTAAGGTAATTTTTTTTAATGATTGGGGATTTTGACTGATTTTAGAAATAGGGATGTTGGAGTAGTGCTTGTTGCTCTTTCAACAGAGATTCAGACCTAGTATAAAGTTCTTTAATCTGCTTTACAGCACTTGGAGTAGGCTGAGACCATGATTTGTTGTGTCTGTTTTCTCTGGATACCTCCCATCTCCTAATGAATAAATAAAGGCTTGCACTCTGAGTTCATTAAAGAGATATTTTAATTTGCAGGATCTGGGTACTCCCAGTGAAAAGATCTGGCCCGGTTACAACGAGCTGCCAGCAGTGAAGAAAATGACCTTCACGGAGTATCCCTACAACAACCTGCGCAAGAGATTCGGGGCTCTGCTCTCTGACCAGGGCTTCGACCTGATGAACAAGTGGGTGCCGAATTCCAGGGGATCCCTGCCAATATGTGGGCAGGAAAACAATTCTCTGTGCTGTGAAAGGTTTATAAAATCAAGCCCAGGCTGTGCAGTTACACTGTGTTACAGGAGTGCCTGGTGTTTTCATAGAATGTTTAAAATCTCTCTTGAAATAGCAAAAATTGTAAAGTATTCTGATGGAATTATCCTGGATCCCTTTGGAGCTTTATCTGTCAATCCAAGGGTCTGAGGTATCCAGTGATTTGCACCTCTGGGAGCAGATCCCTGCAGAGGCTGCTTGGATGTGTCGTTCAGCTGCTGTCCCATAAATTAAATTACAGGTTCATGGGGGAGCCTGCCTCAAAAATCAGCTCTGTTAGATGATGTGGCAGCAATCATTAACAGAATTATACCCAATTAATAGAACTAGACTTAATGCCCAGCAATAAAGTTATACCAAATTAATAGTTATATCCATTACCTAGTCATAGAATTATACCCAATACCAGTAATAGAATTAATCCAAATTTATAGAATTATACCAAATACCAGTAATAAAATTAAAGCAAATTTATAGAATTATACCCAATAACAGTAATAAAATTACACATTAGTAGAATTATATCCTATACCCAGTCATAGAATTATACCTAATCACCAGGTAACAGAATTATACTCCACCCAGTCATAGAATTAATCCAAATTAATAGAATTTTGCCTAATATTTAGTAATAAAATGATACCAAATTAATAGAATTATGCCCATTATCCAGTACTAAAATGATACCAAATTAATAGGCTTATACCCGATACCAGTAATAGAATTAATCCCAATTAATAGAATTATACCCAATATCCAGTAATAAAATGATACCAAATTAATAGGATTATACCCAATACCAGTAATAGAATTAATCCCAATTAATAGAATTATACCCAATATCCAGTCACAGAATTATAATACCCAGTAATAAAATTATATCCAATACCAGCAATAGAATTAATCCCAGTTAATAGAATTATACCCAATATCCAGTAACAGAATTAATCCCAATTAATAGAATTATACCCAATATCCAGTAATAAAATGATACCAAATTAATAGGATTATACCCAATACCAGTAATAGAATTAATCCCAATTAATAGACTTACACCCAATAGCAGTAACAGAATCATCCCCACTGCCAGAACTGTGTTAAACACAAACCCTCAGCCGCGTTTCCTGAGCAGTTCACGCTTTGCGGGGAGGCCTCAAATTCCCCTTTTCGCCCCGCTGCAGCTTCCTGACGTATTACCCAGCGCGCCGGATCACGGCCGAGGACGGGCTGAAGCACGAGTACTTCCGGGAGACGCCGCTGCCCATCGACCCCTCCATGTTCCCCACGTGGCCGGCCAAGAGCGAGCAGCAGCGCGTCAAGAGGGGCACCAGCCCCCGGCCCCCCGAGGGAGGGCTGGGCTACAGCCAGCTGGTGAGTGAGGGACAGGGGCGGTCCAGAGCCGCCCTGGGCTGGGCTGGGCTGGGGCACTGAGTTCACCTGCACTGCGGGGAGTGCCAGGTTCCTTCCCAAAATCAGTGCTGGTGAGTGAGGGACAGCTCCAGAGCCGCCCTGGGCTGGGGCACTGAGTTCACCTGCACTGCTGGGAGAGTCCAGCTTTCCTTCCCAAAATCAGTGCTGGTGAGTGAGGGACAGCTCCAGAGCCGCCCTGGGCTGGGCTGGGGCACTGAATTCACCTGTGCTGCTGGGAGAGTCCAGCTTTCCTTCCCAAAATCAGTGCTGGTGAGTGAGGGACAGGGGCGGTCCAGAGCCGCCCTGGGCTGGGCTGGGCTGGGGCACTGAGTTCACCTGCACTGCGGGGAGTGCCAGGTTCCTTCCCAAAATCAGTGCTGGTGAGTGAGGGACAGCTCCAGAGCCGCCCTGGGCTGGGGCACTGAGTTCACCTGCACTGCTGGGAGAGTCCAGCTTTCCTTCCCAAAACCCAGGAGAGTCCAGCTTTCCTTCCCAAAATCAGTGCTGATGGGTGAGGGACTGGGACGGCTCCAGAGCCCGCCCTGGGCTGTGGGTGGGACCCTGAATTCACCTGCACTGACAAGAGTCCAGCTTTCCTTCCCAAAATCAGTGCTGGTGAATGTGGGACTGCTCTGGGAATGAGCTTTGCTGGGATCCTGAGATTCATTCACCTGCACTGGCAGAGTCCAGCTTTCCTTCCCAAAACCCAGGGAGAGTCCAGCTTCCCTTCCCAATTCTTACTGCCAGTTCCATGTCTCAGCGTGGCTGAAATGGCACTGTACTATATTGTGTCCAGTTTACAATTTAAATAATACTAAAAGTTTATTTAGCCTTGATTTTTCAGGGTGTGAACACTGCCGTGGAGGATGTGCACTGTGTTGGGTTGGGTGCTCAATAAGTGAAGTTTACACTTATTTATACCCATTTTTTACACTTGTTTATACCCACTTTTTTTCTCTTTCTCATGCAGTCAAAAGTGGGTACAGGAACTAGGAACACTCAAACTGCTTTTAGCCATGGCAAATTTAGAAACAGCAATATTTAAAGATTATGAATAACCCAGCATCAACCTTAACTGTGATGCCACTAAATCAAACATTTGTTTCTCATCTTGAGACACTTTGATTATTTCTGTTGTTCAGACTTTTGGAGAGGTAAATGCAGCTGCACAGCCCCTGATGAACGCCCTGTGCTCGGTTTTCACAGGGTGATGACGATCTGAAGGACACAGGTTTCCATCTGACCACCACCAATCAAGGAGCATCTGCTGCAGGACCTGGCTTCAGCCTCAAGTTTTGAACTCAAGGTGAAAAAGGAGGCGGGGGGAAAAAACCCACAAATTAAAAAAACAAATTACCATTCATGTGAGTGGATTTGAGTGCCCCAGTTCTGTTCTCCGTGTCGGGGGCACCAGATGTTTTTCCCTGTGAAAAAAACCTCAAAGATTATCACAGATTCCAAGGCTCTTGTTTTGTAAATCGATGTGGAGTTTAACTGCTGCATTCCATTAGAGGACTGGAGTTACCTGAAAACCCCAGGATCATCACAAACTGTGACAAAGGACAACTTGAAATAACAGTCCTGGAACAGTTTCTGGTTTATTTTTAGGGGTTGGGGGTTTTTTTTGTTGAGTTTGTTTTGTTTTTTGGGTTGTTTTTTTTTTTTTCCTTGTAAATTTGTAGAATTAAAATACATTTTCAATTGTTTAATAGCGTGAAGGATTTCATTGCTTCACATGCAGCAAAGTGGGATGTTGGTAACAGTAAAGAGAGTTTTATTTTTTATTTTGAGTAAGTAAATTGTTTGTGTCTTGAATATATTTGGGGCAAAAGAAAAATGACAATTCTGAGGTTTGTGTCCTGTTACCTTGGAGAGAGCTGGGCTGGGTTTGATACTCCCTGACCAGACTTTTTTTGTTCTGTAAATGTATTTACAGTGGTGCAAAACAAATTACTCTATTGTTTTATAAATCAAAAAGATTTAATATGGAGACTTGAAACTTTATTTTCTGTGAAAGTTTTTGTGGGTTTTGCTTTGTTTCTTTTTAATATGCCCTTCTTCCGTCCAGAGAAGAACTCAGCTTTAGTGGTTGTGCAAGGCCACATTCCAGCCCTTTCTGGGGAAAGAGGAGAGGAGGAATCCCGTTGGAATCTCATGCTCTGGAGCCCCTGATTTGTGAAGCTGTCACTTTGTTCTGGGAACGGGGAGATCTGGAAAACACCACATTTTCCTGCAGCCACAGCTGGGCACCAGGCCACCAAGGGATTAACTCAAATCCTAAACATTTTATCAGTTGCAGCCCGTTTTGGAGAGTTTTCCTGGGTAAAGGCTGTGGGGCTGGAATGTGGATGTGCTGCGGCTGTGGTGAGTTGGGACAGCAGTCTGGTTGCTTTCCTGTGCAGGAAGACAAAACTCCCTGTTCCCCTCAGCCCTGAAGGAGAAACAGCTGAAACATTCCTGGTTCCAGAAGCTTCCCCAGGAAGCCACTGAAAACAGAGGAGTGCAGGGAAGCTCGGAAGGACGAAACCATGACCCCACTGCATAGTTTGGCTATGACATGGAATTGTTCCCTGCCCCCAGCTTTGCCAGCCACCCCTCAGCTCCTTTCCAGCTGGATGTGGCACTTTCACCTCATCCTGGGTGCCTGAGGGAGGAAATCACCTCATCTCCCCCAGGACTCAAGGCTCAGAGCCCTCAGGAACCAAACTGGGCAGCTCAGACCCTTTAAGGTCCAAACTCTGAGTAGCTTTGACCCTTCAAGGACCAAACTGAGCTGCTCAGACCCCTTAATTACAAACTGGGCAGCTCAAACCCCTCAAAGACCAAACTTTGAGCAGCTCAGACCCCTCAAAGACCAAACTTTGAGCAGCTCAGACTCCTCAGGAACCAAACTGAGCAGCTCAGATCCCTTAATTACCAAACTGAGCTGCTCAGACCCCTCAAGGACCAAACTGAGCAGCTCAAACCTCTCAAAGACCAAGCTCTGAGCATTAAATGCCTCTTGGGATAAGAGGAAAACCCTCAAACCACAGGAAACCTCTTGGGGGGAAGATCTGTTCTGTGGCTCCTTGAACTGAGCATCTTGGAATGGACAAAACGGGGTTTGCGTGCTCCTCATCCTCCTGACAAAAGAAAAGCAATATTAAGGCTTAGCCTTGTAATTTCTTCTCTTGCAGGATGTAAAAAGTGGCAGGGAAACACTCAGAGAGTGTTAAATTTGTCCTTTTGCTGCCATCCCACTGCTCCAGGGGCTGGGGCAGAGTCTGCTCCTGGAGTGCAGCAGTTCACAGTGCCCCACGCAGCTCCATCTGACACTTTTCCAAAAAAAAAAAAAAGTTTTTAATTCTCTGTACAGCAAATAGTTGATAAATTCTTTATCATTAAAACAAATCTGGAAGAGTTTGACTTTCCAGTAACCAGTCCCAGAGTCTCTCTTGCCCAAAGGTACCAAAGCAGCTGCTGGAGAATTCAGTTGCACTACTGGAGATTAAATCTAAAATGCCAAAGAAACAACTGGAAACAGAAGGAGCAGGAGCTGCAGGGCTCCTTCAGGGCTGTGTCAGTGCTTCAGTCTGATCCTCCAGGAATAAGTAGTCAGGATTCTTTCTTTTTTCTTCACTATGCAAGTGTAAGTTCCTTCGTTGATTGCATTTGCAATGATGCTCATGTGATCTTCATTTAGGGATAAATAACCTGGATATGAATATTCCAGAAGTTCCTTATCTTTATACCAGCTGTCAGGAGAAAAAAAAGAATGGAAATTAAACTGAATATTCGTTAAATTATAATAAATTTTGCTGAGTAAGTGTAGAGCAGAGAATTTATCAAAACACAGTTGAGTTTTTACTCTTTATTTCAGGTGGATAATCAGGATTAATGGATTAATTAATTAATCATGAGTGATTTTGGAGTTTGAATCTCTGAAAGTTGACGGGAATTTGAATCCTCAAGTCTGAACCAACTCATGGATTTGAGCCAACCTAAATTTTAGATACATCCAGAACCTGTTCATACTTTAGTAACCACCAACTAATTAAAACCTGAAAGGGTAATTTTAAATTTTAGTTTTTTGTTTTTTTTTTTTTTTAAGAATATAACCAGGGAATTCAGCTTGATAGTAGGAATTAGCTTTGTGCTACAGATAAAAATCGGATTTTATCCTTTTTGAGCTCCAGATTATAAACTCCATTCTTCTTTACCCTGTTCCTGTCATTCTTCCTCATGGATTTTGGTCTGCGAAGTTTCCTGAGGCCTGGGGTAAGGACAGAGCACTTACTGCACTTTGCCTTTTTTGTGGATGATCTTCTGCCCGCAGCGGAAGGTGACGTTCCTGCCCTCAGAAACTGTCTTGGTTTTGGTCCTTGGTGGGGGCAGAGTGGGGGGCACCGTTGGAAATGGGAATTCTGGCCAGGGAGAGAAGGAAATGGCAGCAGTTGAGGAGCTTTGGCCACCCCAAAACGCTTTCACAAGATCATCAGTTAAGGAGCCTTAAAAGTATTAATTTAAAAGTGTCTCTTCCCGAGCACTTCTTGGATAGAGAAATAAAATGATTGATGTGCAAAGGTAAAGATTTTTTGGTGTGTAAAACTGAGATGGATAAAAATCAGCGTGTCCCTTTCACAGCTGTGGAAGAGGATGTGAACAGTGCAGTGTGTGAAAAGCCCATGGAATATCTGGGTTTGTAATTATCTGATTGCATCTTTCATTAATGTGAAAAACCCCCTCTGTGCTGAAGAAAGAGGCACTGGTTATCCAGGGTATCCTAAGGACAGCAGCATTGATCTGAATTCAGTTCCACAGCTGCAGCAACCTGAGCTGGTCCTGCGTTAGTTCCTAATCTGGATTCAGAAGTGAGGCTGGATGAGGTGATTGACATCCTTTATTATATCCTGATCTGGGGAGCAGCTCCAGCCCAGCTGTGCTGGAGATGTCTTTGTCTCATTTCTGTCCCGTCCCTGCCTCAGGAGCTGCTCTGCAGCCCCTCTCTCTGCCTTGCTGTTCCCTGCTCAGCTAAACCAGAGAGGAACACGACAATTTCGCGTTCCACTCCATAAACGTTTAATTAATTATTCCTCGTTCCAGGCCTCAGATATACAAGACACCATCTCTGTTGTGCTGCCTGGAGCTGGATCACTTGTGTCCACGGATCCCTGGTGTGAAATTAAGATCCTGCCTGTGCCAGCCCCACCTTTTCCTCCTCCCTCTGTGCAGCCCAGATCCCAGAACATCCCCTGGGTACCGTAGCAGAAGTCACAGGTGGACGGGCAGTGCTTCTTCATCAGCTTCCTGCGCTTCTCACAGAAGCCTTTCTTTGCCCAGGATGGGCACATAAATAACCTGTCCTTACAGCCTGAAACAGGAGGAGATGAGCTGTCAGAGGAGCCCCAACAACCCAGTCGAGGTGAAATGTCAGAACAACGTGCGGCTGGGATGGGGAACGACCTAAAGCAGGAGCACAAGAGCTGGAGGTGGGACGTGACACCACGAGTGCTCCACGGCGTCCAGCTGCCCCTGGAGGCAAAGCCCTGCAGGGATTCCTCACCGTAGAGCCTGTGGATTCCCCACACTTCGTCCTGGGAAATGCTCTTCTTGCCCGTCAGGGTGGCGTTGATGTGCATCAGGGCGTTGGGGTTCAGCGAGTGCATGAGGCCCAGGGCGTGGCCGATCTCGTGGGCGGCCACGTGGACCAGGTCTGTCAGCCAAACCCCTGGGGAAAGGAAAAGCAGCTGGAATTGTGTGGTGCCACTGGGGCACAGCCCTGCTCCAGCACACGATTCCTCCTGGGGGAAAACCAGAGGGAAGATCTCGGCACTGGAACGGGCAGCGCTGCCCCACGTTCGTCTTCGCTGTAGCTGCTTGGGCCCAAGTTGAGCCAATTATCTCCAAATGCTTCTAACTGCCAGCAGCAGGAGCCAGGGCAGTGCCAGGCTCCAGGGGAGCTGCAGCGTTTGAGCCAGTGCAACACTGACCCTCCTCAGCTTCCTGCTCGCTTTGCTCCCACAGCCCTGAGCTGAAGACGATTGGGAAGATTCCAGCCTGGAAGAGGCTCTTGTTTGACCTCCACAGCCCAAACTCCAGCCTCTTGGCAGCATCCAGCACGTGGATTTTAACAGAAGGATGTGGTTGAACTATCCAAACTTTTCATTAATTGCAATAATTCCAGCAAGAAATGGCCCTGCCACCGCACAATTCAGGCTCAGAGCAGAGGAACGACAACTTCCACAATAAAACCCCGACTGTTTCTGTTGTCGCTTGCCCAGATCAGGCAAATCCTGGACTAAAATGGAAATCCCAGGCATTCCCTGCTCTCCCTGTGTCACCTTTCTTCCAGCTGAACCTGGTGTTCCCCAGGATCCAGTACTCGTGGTCGTCGAAGTGGATTTCCCCGTGGGGCGGGAAGAAGGCGTGGGCCAGCTCCCCCGTGGTGCCATCGAAGCAGTGGTGGGTCAGGGACTCCAGGCAGTCCGTGTGGTTGATGGAGTAGAAACCTGGGGGAAAAGCAGCAGGTCCAGGGTTATCCAGCACGATCAGCCTGCCCAGGGAACCCCTGGCTCACTGCAAAGGTCTCTGATGGGATCCCAGGCGTCTTCCAGCCTCCAGGGCCGTGAAGGGAAAGATAAATTGTCAGGACTGATGGCAGCACTCAGCCACTGCTGACCCTGGATTTAGAGCTGTTCCCAGAGGATAAAAAGAATTTGTTTTCCAGCAGGGAATGCTGAGCTCCTCCTGCAACACCACGTGGAGATTATCTTTTTGAGAGAGGAGCTGGACAGAGCTGATAACCCCCAGATTGTTCCATTTTGAACATAAATAAGGAGGTGCCCTGGAGTCAGAGCTGCAGAAGGATCAGAGTGGATCCTGAATCCCTGGAACTGGGCACCTGGAGCTCCCACGTGGTGGCAGGACAGACCCCTGGGGGGTCATCACATCCTGCAGCACCAGAGGGGAATGTGTTGAGAAATGAGGGTGAATCTGCTGGCTGGGCCATCGGCACACGGAGTCTGTGGAAGAATTGACATCTGGGCTTGAGAAACACCTCAGCAGTGAGCTTTTCTAGGCCCCAGGAAATTCAGGAACAGCTACAGAGCCGTGGAGGGGAGGGCTGGAGCAGTGACTGCCCCAATGGGGTCAGCAAAAGGGAGACTGAACCCACCAACAAGCAGAACCCCTCACCTGCTGTGTGTGACCCTCGGGGTGTGTCACTGCACCTAACAACATTCCGTTTTCCCCATCTGTGGAGTAGGACTCTGTGGATTCTTATTGTCCCCTGGCTTTCCCCACCTGTGGGTTCTCATTCTCCCGTGGCTTTCCCCTGTGGGATCCTGCCCCAGCAGCAGAATCTGAGGCCTCATTCTTGGCAAATGCCCGAAGCTTCCCGACCACCAGATTCACAGGAAGTGTTAATTGTGACATTAATATCTCCTTGAGCAGACAAAAGTAGCTTTTCTCTGCCTGGCTAAAGGCAAAGGACAGCCCAAACCTCATCCTCGAGGCCCTGCCGAGTCCACAGAGCACAGGAGGCCTCTCCTGCCTCCCAAATCCTGGATTCCACAGCGGAATTGCTGGGGTTAACCCAGTGCAGGGTCCCACGGGGGGCACTCACCGATCTTGAGGTCACTGGGGAGGTGCCGTGGGACCTCCCTGAAGCTGAAGGGGGACACCTCGCTCCACATGCGGAACGCAGCCGCCAGCCCCCGGCGCGTGTCCCTGGCGCTCAGGAGGTTCCTCGGGAAGGACAGGATCCTGCAGGACACACAGACACCCTCAGGGAAATGCCCCTCAGGGAAATGCCAGCCTGGTGGAACCCCGGGCACTGAGAGTTTTAAACTTTCTGTGCTGCCAGGCTCTGACCCCCCCAAGCGAACACTGCATTGACCTGAGGCCGTGGAAAATGCTCCCAAAATGGAGTGACAGCGCTGGGATTGTGGGTGTGGAGTTAAACAGGAGTGTGTGACAGCACAGGGTGGAAAACACAGAGTTTAAGGGTTTAGAATATAGTAATAGATATAAAGCAAGGTGGAGGATTTAGGGCAGAGGCTGAGTCCTTCTTTTTCACCTTCTTCGTCATGGGTCTGGGTGGGATTTTGTAATTGTGTAGAAAAATCCGCATTGTGGGCCATGGGTGGTTGGTTATTGGGTTAAAAGTAAAAGTAGTTTAGGTGTCATCTCATAATTGGACAGTTTATCCTCAAAAGGCCTTGTAGAGAGACAGATAAAGCTCCATTTTTAGTTTGTTAGCTGGAAGAACTCACGGTTTGTGAGACTGTAATATAAATAAGAATTAATAACATCTGAGTCTGAACAAGAAATAATAGTGTCTCGCTCATACAATCCCAACCCCAGCAGAAAGAAGATAAAATGTGACACCTCTCCTTCCTCAAACACCTGCAGGCTCTCAGGGCTGCTTCCATCCATCTCTCCACTGTTCCCAAGCACTCACTGCAAGAGGTTCAAACCAGGAGTAGCTTGAGCTGGATGTTCACAATATTTAATAACCTCCCAGAGGGGTGAATTAATTCCTGATATTCTTTACAATCACATATTCTGGACTAATTACAGCTTTTGTTCCTCCTCTCCAGCACAGGTTCTCTCGGTAAACTGTTTTTATCCTGATCTGCCCCGGTCTGCTGTTGCTAGAAGAAGGAAGAGCTGCATTCCAGCAACTGGGAATTCTTGTTCCTGACCCTTGGGCTCCAACGGATGTGCACACAACAGTGTGGAATACAACCAGGCAGATCTTTATGAAGAGTTCCAAAGAATATGAAAGGTTTGATAGGACTCCTTGGGAAAAAAAATTACAGGGAAAAGTTCTTTCCTTTGGGAAAAAAAAAAATCTATTGGGAAAGAAGTTACCCCTTTGAAAAAAATTCTAATCACTTAGGATGGAGACTCAAAAGAGGTTTTTGCATAGGCCACAGGGCAGACTGTGGGGAAACTCAGGTGCAGGCTGGCAGAAACTCAGTTTGGGCCATGGAAACGCACAGATGGGCCCAGGAACTTGTCCCACAGGAAGATCTGCATTCAGGGAAGTGCCTCAAGTGGAGCAATTGGGAAAAGCTGGGCACATTCTCTATCCCCTGGGGATGTTTTTCAGCTGTGCTGGTTATGTTCTGCCCTCGTCCCAGCACATGCTGAAGGGAGCAGAGGGGTTTCTATCAAGCCAGGCTGTTCATGAGGGCAAACCCGGGCAGTGAAGGCTCTCACGAGGCTGAGCCTCTTTGAGGGGAGCAGAAAGGGAAGGAGCAGAGACTTCCCTCACCACAGGACTGTCACAAAGGGCTTTTTATCGTTTATTTGTCAGTAGCCTTTTCCCAAAGAGAAAAGGAGAAAGTTGGCTAAAATCCCTGGGTGCTGAGAGCCCTGAAATCACAGAAATCCTGAGATCACCTTTCAGCAGCGATTGCCCTCGGTGCTGATTGAGGTTCATACAGAACTCTTAAAAAAACCCACCAGGGTAAGAGAATTAATCCTCAATCACCACTTCTGAGGGAGGTCCCTGCCCTGAACAGTCTCACTGCAGCCAGAGGTGCAGCGTTTGGCACAACATTCCAGCTTTGGAGCGGCTTTAGCAGCTCTCCCTGCCCCGGCACACGGCGCAGCAAAAGCCACGGGGCCGAGATCCAAAGCCATCGGATCCAGCAGGAAAACTCCGGCCCCAGGATCACTTCTGGGGCAGATTCCAGGCCTTACTTGTAGGTGAGGTTGAAGTGGTCCCACTTGAGGTGGCCCGGGGTGATGGTGTAGCGCCTGCTCCGCGCCGGGGGCCGAGGAGGAGCCGGGACCAGCGGAGCTGAGCCTGGGACATCTTCCTTAAAGACAAAACAGCAGCTTGGAGGAGATGGGACAGACTCCAGGACAGTTGGTGGCTTCAGATTTTAACCTTTCTCTTTTTCAAATGCTGGAGTGCATTCGTGCTTAGCTCTAAACTCCAAAATGAACCGTCTTCACATTTTGTCAGATGCAACAATTCCTCTGGGCCTGAGATCCAAGGACACCCCACAGCCTCAGACCCCAAAAGTAAAAACAAAAGTGAGTTGGAAGGGGAGCAAACTGGGGGTAAATGACTTCATCACCTGGAGCTCTAACTGGAGGATTAACCCCTGATATGCAAATGGACCAGACTTAAAATTGATCTGAAAAACTCCTGGGTGCAGCCCCTCGGGGGTTTTTCACTGCCTTTAACAAATCCCCACTTTATTCTCTTAATCTGTGCTCTAAGCAGCCACTCCAAGGCATCATCACAGGGTGGAATAAAAATCTGCCTGGAACAGGACCCCGGGGGCTGGGGAGCAGCACAGGCTGTGCCTGAGGGGGATCCAAGAGAGGAGAGGTCCTGCATCACCCCAGGACAGCTCCGCTCCTCTCCAGGAGGCTCCTGGCCACAGCAAGGGCTGCAGCTCTGCCTGGAAAGTTTTCATTTCCTCCTCTCTTCGCCGTCACTCCCCAACCTCGCCACAGAAGAAATGTAAATCTGGAGAAATGACTAAAACAGGCGACTCTTTGTGCAGGGAGCTCTGAAATGCCTTCAAAGGAAACAGAAGCCCTGGAAGCCTTTAAAGCATCGAACAGCAGAAGACACCGAATTTTGTGACACGTCTGACTCCAGCTAGAGAAGCCTTTTAGTACCTGCAGGGAAATCAAGGGGACCCAAGGTGGATTTCTGGAAATCTTCCAGCTCTGTTTCCCCTTTTTGGGGCTGACACTGAAAATCTCCAGGCTGCAGAGGCACCAGGAGCCAGGGACAGTGGCCTTGGTACAGAAGCTGCACCAAGAGGCTCTGTCCAGCCTCACAGCACATTCCACAGGCAGCAGGAGCTGTCTGCAGTTTCCTCATGGAAGAAACGAGGCCCTGAGAGCCAAAGAACCACATCCCTCGTGTCACAAGAGCAGCCAAGAGCCCTGAGGTGACAGCTCCGGGTCCTGCCGGAGCACAGACACCTTTTCACGGCTGGAAACCTTCTCCTGCCCGTGTCTGCCAGCCCCACTTCCTTCCATCCCCACCCGATCTCAGCACCTTTCCCTCCTCCAGGGGCAGATTTCAGTGCTTCCTGCAGCTGAAAGCTGCACCAGCTTTGGAGGGACCACGCTGGGACATCCCTGAGACAGAGCTGGGAGCAAACTCCTCCCTGCTGGCTGCAGGTTCTGGATCACATTTTTGGGTTCCCTCAGCTCAAGGCCTTGTCCCTTCCTCCCTGGGCTGTGGGTCACGGGCTCTCTTCCCTCTCCCTTCACCCCCAGTGGGTTTTACCTCTGGTTTTACTCTCAGTGCCATTTTCCCTGGATAAAAAAGGAAAATTTTGCCTCCTTTTGAGCAGCACAGGCAAGGTGGAGGATCTGCTGGAGCCACAAGAGGAGCCTGGAGAAGGTCAGCTCACAATTACAGGATAATCAGATATTTTCCCCTTCGGTTTTTCTCACAGTTCTTTCAAACAGAGGAGAATGATGCAAACCCTTCCTGCCTTTGCTGCCTTCTCCAGGATCCCGTGGCAGCACTGGGGCTGGTTACACATTCAGGATTCCCGGGAATTCTGTCAGGCTGCAGCAGGCTCCGACTCGGGAGATTGGGGTGAGTGAGGCGCTAGCACCGCTCAGGATTTCTGGCTTTTGTGGATTTGCAGGATTTTGTGCTGGCTGCTCCGGCCAAGGCAGGACGCTCTGGATTTGCTCTCCAGCCTCCACAACCCGCCCCACAGCTGCTGCCGTTCCCAGGTTCTGGAGCTCTGGGAGCTCCTCTGCTGTTCAATTCCAGCCCAGGGGGAACGCTGAGCTCCCCCAGTCCCCAGCAGAGGACAATTCCAGCCAGGAAGAGCCTGCTGGCTTCTCCTCCTGCAAGGAAAACTGCAGCAGGGAGAAAAATGATTGTCTTTTCTATAACCACTGAGAATCAAAGCTTAAAGCCGTCAGTGCTGAACAGGCAAAGGGAAAAAATGAAAATTGTGTATTGTGTGTGTGTATATATATACACACACATACACACATATACATACATATAGATATGTATATGTATGTGTGTGTAATTATTATATAATATAAATATATAGAATTATATTATATATAATTATAATTATATATAATCTTTATATACAATATAAATACCACATAAAATTACATAGACTCTGTAAAACTCAGTGCAAGTTTTAGCTATAATAAATAATATATGAAATATAATTTATGTATATAATAATAGAAATTATAAATGTAATTATATAAAAATAAATATAATTTATATATAAAATATAAAAAGAAAATATAATAAAAATAAATCAACTAATTTAAAAATATATATATATGGAGACACCAGGCACCAACCCTGCTCTGAATTATTCACCCTGTGCACTCAGACCGCCAGTAATTTACTTCATTGAGCTGTAATGACTGTAATTAATTCCCTCCTCCCTCCCAGCCACGCAGCTCCCCTCAAGCCAAACACCACTCGGAATTAGCAGCAATTAACAACAACCTGAGCACGTGATGCAAACGAGGCGGGGCAGTGCCGGGATGTTCATGACGCAAAACCCAGGCGAGGACGGACCTAAAGAATCTTTTTTAATAAAATGAAAGGCTGAAATGAAGGTAGAGGAGAAAGTGAAGATCAAATCCTGGGAGCCCCAGAGCTGCTCCGTGCCCTCCGCGGGTTCAGAGGCCCCCGGAGCGCGGGGAGAGGCGGCTGAGATCCCACTGCGGGTCCCACTGCGGGTCCCACTGCGGGTCCCACTGCGGCTCCCACCCGCCCCAGAAACCGGCCATGCCACAGCAGCCTCGGCTGGGAAAGCAGCAAATCCACAACAGCAACCAAAGCTCCGAGGGGAAACTCCCTGAGAGCCCCGAGGGCTCCTGAGACCTCCTGAGGGCTCCGAGAGCTCCTGAGAGCCCCTGAGGGCTTCGAGAGCCCCCGAGAGCTCCTGAGAGCTCCCGAGAGCTTCTGAGGGCTCCCGAGAGCTCCTGAGGGCTCCTGAGAGCTCCTGAGAGCTCCTGAGGGCTCCTGAGAGCTCCTGAGAGCCCCTGAGAGCTCCTGAGAGCTCCCGAGAGCTCCTGAGAGCTCCTGAGAGCCCCCGAGAGCTCCTGAGAGCCCCGAGAGCTCCTGAGAGCTTCTGAGGGCTCCGAGAGCTCCTGAAAGCTCCTGAGAGCTCCGAGAGCTCCTGAGGGCTCCTGAGAGCTCCTGAGAGCCCCTGAGAGCCCCTGAGGGCTCCTGAGAGCTCCTGAGAGCCCCCGAGAGCCCCTGAGAGCCCCTGAGGGCTCCTGAGAGCCCCCGAGAGCTCCTGAGGGCTCCTGAGAGCTCCTGAGAGCTCCTGAGGGCTCCTGAGAGCCCCCGAGAGCCCCTGAGAGCCCCGAGAGCTCCTGTTCACCTCTCTGGGGCTGCACACACAGCTCCAACCACCGGCTCCACTCCACAATTCCCTTCGGGATCCCCTGCAAAAGGGCTCAAACAGCCCCAAACACATCCTGCCTTCACAGATGTCTATCTGTTTAGATCTTTATAGGTCCATTGTTCTATTTAGATTGATTTATAGATTTCTATTTATCTATTTATCAATTTAGAGGTTCATCTATTTAGATCTTTACCTATTTAGATTTTTTTTTTTATCCATAGATCTATTTAGACTTGTCTATAGATCTAGTGAGATCTATTTATCTATTTAGATTAGATATTCAGACATTTATCTAGTTAAATATCCATTTAGATCTATTTAGATCATCTATAGATCTATTTGGATCTATTTATCCCTTTAGATCTATTCATCTGTAGACCTATTAGATATATTTATTTATTTAGATTTTTTATCTATCTATTTGGATATTTAGGTATTTAAATATTTAGATAGTTGGACTCCAGCCTCCAAGCAGAACACCCCTGCACCTCCCTTTGACACCCACTCCCCTCCCAGGCACTGGAGGATCCGATCCCTTCTCCTCACCTGGATTTCCTGAACTGCAGCTCCAGCTGGATATTCCACAACGGCCAGCAAAGCCAGCACAGGGAGCAGACACAAAAACCCCACCGTGGTTCTCCAGCCACCGCTCTTTCTCTTGTCCGGGGACAGGGAGCTTCTCCTTCTGCCTGCAGAAAGTTGTTCAGCCCGATCCATGTCGTTCTGGAGGAGTTTTTGGAGGAGTTTTTGGGACAGGCACTCAAGACATTCCCCGCACAGAACGCATCTGTAATCCTTGAGCTCACATTTGGAGCGGTTGTGAGCAGCCCTGCAGCTACTGCCAGAGCTGTGCACAACCAGAGGAGTTTCAAAGAGCTCTTAAAAAAAAAAAAAAAATTAAAAAAGAAGGAGGAAAAAAAAAAAAAAAAAAGTAGACTTTACATTAAGCCTCTTTCCAATGTGCCAAAGATTCTCTCAGGCTCTGCCAAGTGGGATCGTGTTACTGCAGCTGAAATTTGGGCTGGCGGAGGAACAGCAGCAAAGTGAAACAAGCTGGGATGGACATGAACTCTTCTCTTTAACTGTGTGAGCAACAGAGGGCAAATCTGCAGTTGTCAGCTTTATGTGATGAAAGAAAAAAAAAAAAAAAACACAAAAAAAAAACCCCAGGGGAGGGGGCAGCAAAAAGGAATCCAGAAGGGCAACATCACCCCCTTGGAATGTGTCACCGGGGATGCTCCATGTCATTTGTCACGGGCTGTCCTCAGGATGAAAAATGAGATGCTGGGAGAGCGGCCTGGGCTCTCTGCTTGGGAAACTGCTCGGGGAGTTGACAAACTCACACAAAAGTAAACACCAGCCCCTCTCCCATCGAACTTGGCCGGGGATCTGCGAGTTTCTGCTGTGCTTGGGTGATGGAGTATTTTCAGAATCGCACTGGGTTTGGGTCCCCAAGGCTGGCTTGGAGGGGTTTGTCTCCAGCTGGGAGGTTCTTTGAGGCATCTCCGAGCACAGATTGATTCGGGACTTTTTGAAAAAGCTCACTGAGAAATTCTCAGGTTTTCAGAGACGGCTGCACTTTTCTGTCCAGCCCTGAGGTGGGGTGAACTCAACCCCAGTTCTGCCCAGCCAGAGGAAAAGGAACTCTGCAAGCTCCAGTTCCACCAGCAAATGCCAGGGAGGGGGAAGGTCACGGAAAAATTCCTTGGGGGCATCTGAGGCATTTGAAAGGTTTCAGAAACAGCCTCGTAATTTTAACAATGAAAAAATGCTTTAATTGGAATTTTTTTCCACCCTAGTTCATAATCAAGCCTGCAACATTTTATTAGTTTCATATATTTTCAGCCTAAAGCTGGCCTGGAGCTTTTAAACGACTTCAGGACAAATAAGGCCACTGAGTCTGGGTGTAGAATTTCATGAACATTTTCCTTTTCGATTCTCACCAAGAAAAACCACCACGAAGCGCAGCAGTGGCTCAGACCCCAGAAGGACAGGAGAAGGAGTGACAGGCAAGGAAAGAATGGATGGAATTACAAGATCAGCCGGGAGCAGGAGGAAGAGCAGGAACCGGGGTCCAGGGCTCTCCCTCCTGTGGATTTGGCCGCTCTCAGCTGCTCGCTGCAGCTTTCTAGGGATGGTTCCTCCTTCTCCAGAGCACCGCTGGCAGGAGGAACGTGCCTGAGCATGACTGAAAAACCTTGGGGCTCCAAAGAGATGCAAATGCAGCCCCGCTTGTGGTTTGAGCTGAAGGGAGAAACTCAACTGATCTGTGCCTCGAGTGCCCGAATTCTCCCAAGTTTCTTTTTTGGAGGCTGCAGATGAGAACAGAAAGGCTGACTGAGAGGGGAGCCTTGAAGGAAAAACCTGCCTCAGATGGGGCTCCAGACCTCCAGCCAAGAGCTCTTCTCCAGTGAGGCAGCACTGGCTTGAAAGAACAATATTGTTATCAAACACAGAGCTGGAAGAACACTGAGTTTCAGTCACGGAACAGCTTTAAGTGCCTCTCCCAGAGCCAGGAGGGCTCAGCTGGGCTGGAGGGAGATGTTAATTCATGCACTGCACACCCACCTCTCCTCCTGCCGGAGCAGCTCGCTCCCCCAGGCCCGACCCAGGGCAGGGCTTTGTCCTGCACCTTGGACAGGCTCAGAGCCCAGCACCCTGAAGAGATTTGCCCGAGGTCCCTTTGGAATCTGGCAGAACCTGAAACCCTCCAAGCGCCCACTCGGGGCCTTATTTTTGTGGCACTCACTTCTTTTTGTGAAGGGGAGCGCAGGAACCCGAGCCTTAAATCAGAGATTGGGGACTCTCACAAGCACAGCCTGAGGGGACCAAGAATTTCCTTCATCAGGTAGAGCAGGTAAAAGCTTTTTGTAAAACACAGCTAAGTGAGGGCACAGAGCTTTAGTAAAGTGCATTTTTAGGACCTCACTGCTCCTGAATACTTCTCCATGCAGCCACTAAGGGTTAGCACAGCCAAGAAAACCCTTTTCCATGAGTCATGGAATGATTCTGAATGGGAAGAGACCCTGCTGCACATGATCTGTTTTATCTTGTGCTGGCTGAATGGGAATCTCGGGCTGCAGAGATGATTCACGACCTCTGTGACATTTTAAACTCCTGCTCCCCTGTCAGGTCATCCCTGGGTGGATCAGAAGGGAGAGCAGGGTTTCTTGGAAAGCACTTTGCTTTCCCTCCCCACAGGCACTGTGCCCATCTACACCGAAATTCAGCGCAGCCAACCCCACCAAACCCCGGGCTGCAGAGAGCTCTCAAAATGATTTAACTTAAAGCCAAATATTTGCTGAGAAACCAGCTCAGCACTGAGGCCAAGACAAACCTCGGTTTTTAGGGCAATGAGAGGCAGATGAGGCCTCAGGACTCCCAGATGCAGCTCGTGGAGCTGAGGGAGCCTCAGGAACTCCTTGCTGTGCACACCAGCAACACTCCTGATGAAGTCCCTGCTCCTCTGGAGCCACCAGGGCACAGAATCCTCGGTGACACCGCTGGAAATATTCCCCAGGCTTCAGCAGGCAGGACTCTGGAGTTCTGCTGAGTTTGAGAGGTTCTGGAGCGCGGATATTTGGTTTGGACTCCAGGCAGGATCCGTCATCCCAACTCTGTTTGGGCAGCAGAAACATTCCTGGCTCCGGTTTCTGTCTCAGAGCAGTGGAACTCATGACACTGAGGGAATCCATGCGGTGTCACGGGGAAAGGGGAGCAGGGCAGGGCACAGAACTGACTCCGCTTTGTCTTCCCTGGATTCTCCTTTGTTGGGCGCCGGGATTTTCCAGGCCAACGGCCAGGGATGCACATCCCGAGCTCCGGGAGGCAGCAGGAGGGAAGGAATGGAGCATAAAGTTGCACAAAAGCCACAATGGGGAAGCAGGGGCCGTGGAGAACATAAAGCACATAAAGAACGTGATGATCATTTGCACAACACGATGCACTCCCCTCGTTCCATCGCCTCAGCTTTGCTCTTTTCACTCGGCTGCTGAGACGTTTGGTTTAAAGCAGGGCTGTGGATAACACACAACACATGGCTCCCTTCCCCAGGGCAGCCTTTAGCTCAAAAAGAAGTGGTTTTTCACCTCTATGGATCATTCTTAGCATTTCTCTCTTTTCCTTTGTTCAGCCTCCATTAAATGTTATTTTCAGAACTATTTCAAGTATCTCTGCTCTGTCTCTCAGGACACCGGCACTGCTTCGTGCCAGTCCCCAAAATAACACAAAACCAATCTGTGATAACAAGTACTACAGCAAAACCTGTGCTAAGAGATGCTACAACCATCAGCTGGGAGTGGAGCTGTGTGACTGCCCCAAAGGAACCTCACCTCTCACAAAATCTGTTTATTCAGGGCTAAGAGCCTATTATTCATCACTGGAACAAAACACCCCCTGTTGTGATTTAGGAATTCTGCACGGAGCTGGGGAAAGGAGAAGGACCCGAAATCGGATGGCTCAAGACACCAGGGTCAGGATTTCATCTGCAGGGGATGTGATTTATCAGGGATCAGCTCCTCCTTGGCCCACGTGAAAGGAATCAGGAAACCCTCGCACAACCCTTCCTTTAAAAAGCACTTAGAGATTTCACCCTTCAGCTCCCAGCCTGGGGGGAAGAGAAAATAGAACCAATGACCCAACATTCCTGCACGGTTCCTGTGGGAATGGCACTGGAAACTTGTGATTTTTTTCTGTGGGTCACGGGCTAAAAAAAGAATTTTGTGTGCTGTAAGAGGGAGCAATGCTCCCCAGGGAGGGGAAGAACAGGAATGTTCAGGGCCTGAAGAGAATTCTCCCACTCTCTACCCTGCAGCCCCTCGTGATCGGCATCTGCTGATGTTCCTAGAAAAATCCATGGTCTGATGAATAACAAATGAGCTGAAAACAGCTCCAGCTGGCAGAGGAAAAGGAATCTTTTGCTTAACTGTCAGTTTGAGGTGCTGCTCACAGAAGTGCTGCACCGGCCTGAGCCAGGCAGGAGCTCAGCACCGCAGCCCTGACCATGGAGAGCAGAAATTTGGGGATGAAATGAGGGAGAAAGGATTCCCAAAACCCACAGATAACGAAGTCAATCCACAGTGAACCAGGAACTGCTTCCCTGGCCGGGGATATTTTTGTCGCTCTCTGGTGGGATGTATTAATAACCCATTTTTAATCTTATTAATCCATTTGTGGGTGGATTAATCCTCTTGAAATCCTGGGAGCAGCACAGATTAATGTAAAGGGGAGATGGGTTCTCTACCTGACTCTGCAAGAAAAATCCCCCTCTCTTTTCTACCTCAGTCTCACGTTGTCTGTAAAATACAGAGTTTTGGCCAAAGCAAAAAGTTTAGAAACCTTTTGTACCACGTCTGAGATGAGCTGATGTGTTAAAATTGAAGTTGTACACCAGAAATCCCGGGAATATCCGAGGCCCGGAGCTGCAGCCAGGAGATGGAAGAAGCCCCAGGAGCTCCTCTGCAGAGGATCCACCCAAACTTTGTGACCAGCTGGTGACAAACATCGAGCAGAAAGCTGCTAATTACCCACACCAATTAACAAATGATGATATTTGCCTTTAGAGGAGGATTTCCCACTGCTCTGGCATCTCCTTCCCTCCCTGCAGCAGCAGGAACAGCTTCCCTCTTCTATAACCAGCAAGAAATCCAACAGCAAAGGGGCAGAAGAGGACAAAAAGGGGAGGAAAATCTTCCCCCAGCTCTCGTGTCTCAGGATCTCTCAGCAGGTTTGATGCAGGTTTATCAGGAAAATAAAACAGAACTTTCTTCCAAAGCCTGGCACGGGGGGCAAGGTTTGCCAAAAATGTTCCTGCTGCCTTCTGCCACTTCTTGAACTCAAAATCTCTTTTCGTTAGTCAGGAAGGAAAAAAAAAAAAATCATTTTTTTAACAACTTCAGTTTTCTGCAACAGCTGCACAGTTTGGAAGTCAAAGGCTGCACTCTTCTGCAATTTTATTTTTTTTTCCCTTTAGGGATAATAATCACTTAGAAGCCTCTCTTCATTCAGCACCCAAAGAAACCATTGAAAAAAAAAAATTAAGCAGATGCTCCACATTGTTTTTCCTGAATAAAAGGACACCTCTGGAATAAGAGATGAGAATTACACGAGAGATATTGAACATTTTGCCACCTCTGTCCCCTTTCCCCTGGTTCCAGCACAAATACAACACATGGTGAAATATCCTTCAGCATTCTGGATTTATGGAGAAGCTCATGAATAAATTATTTTTTAAAAAAAGCTTAGCATGGGGCTGGGGTAATAAATAGTCTGCAAAATCATTCCCTTGCAGTGGTTTATGAAAGCAGCCCTTCCAGGATAAAGCTGGCTCAGATTTGTACTTTTGAGCACTTTTGTTTTGCTGCCCCAGCAAAAAATTTTGGGGAAATTTCTGGATTATTCCAAAGGGATTCCATCAGCACGGACTTCTAGGAAATGATGAGACTCTGCACCTCTGACTTCTACACCAAAGCTGATTCTGAAATTCAGCTTTAGATTATCTGGGTGTTAAGTATGAGCCAAACAAACAATTTAGGGGTTAAAGCTGATCCATTTTCACAGATTAAAAAGAAGAAAAAAAAAATCTATTGAAACTGTAACAAGCTCCAGTGAATATTTTGATAAATATTATCTCTAGAAGCCAAGAATCTGCGAAATAACTTTCTCAATACACCACAGGGTTTTAAATAATAAATAATCCCATAACCACCACACATTGCACACAGTTCAACATTTCTTTAGAAGATCTGTCACCTCTTTGCCAACAAACAAAGGGAGGAGAGGAACACGGGAATTTTGTTTTGTTTGTTTAAATATTGCTTCCAATACGTAACAAACAGGAGGTTTGGGCACCATTGTGTCACCAGACCCCACACAAACAGCCACACTTCCAACAAAATTTACTTTACAGGATGATTCAGTGGATAATAATTCTTTGCTCAGCTGGAAAACAATACAGCTGGATCCATAGTGCAGCTACTGTTTGTACATTCATTTTTTAATGCTCAGGAAAATATATATTTTTATTTTATTAAGTTTTGCTGCAAAACAAAGGAACAAAAATGAAATCCCTTTTTTTTTTTTTTTTTTCTTCTTTCCCCTCTCCCTCTCGTATCTTAATTATTACTATTTAGTTTCTTTACACTTTGATTGGAGCATTTAACACCTGCCTTTGGCATTATGGATAGAAAGCTCAGGAGTCTCTGAACACACGGCTCTGCCCCAAACAAAAAAAAAAAAAAAAAGGAAAAAAAAAGGAAAAAAAAAGGAAGAAGAAGAGTGTCACTTAGAGGTCAGAAATCTTTGTTGTAACAGATTTTCTCCAATCAGTGTTCACTACTTTTTCTCTAAGGCACACGCTCTGTCTTAGGACCTCCTTGAGGACCTCCTGCCTCCAGGTTTGCTGCTGCCCCGAGGGTTCAGAGGGGGCTCTTTGGGGACCTCGGCTCCCTGTCCCTGACCGCTGGGACAGCCGATGCCCCTCGGGAATTCAGCGGGAGCTCGGAGCAGTCCTGGATGGTTCCGGAACAGCCCAGGGAATCCGGAGCAGTCCTGGATGATTCCGGAACAGCCCAGGGAATCCGGAGCAGTCCTGGATGATTCCGGAACAGCCCAGGGAATCCGGAGCAGTCCTGGATGATTCCGGAACAGCCCAGGGAATCCGGAGCAGTCCTGGATGCCCCTGGTACAGCCCAGGGGATCCGGAGCAGTCCTGGATGATTCCAGAACAGCCCAGGGAATCCGGAGCAGTCCTGGATGATTCCAGAACAGCCCAGGGAATCCGGAGCAGTCCTGGATGATTCCGGAACAGCCCAGGGAATCCGGAGCAGTCCTGGATGATTCCGGAACAGCCCAGGGAATCCGGAGCAGTCCTGGATGATTCCGGAACAGCCCAGGGAATCCGGAGCAGTCCTGGATGATTCCGGAACAGCCCAGGGAATCCGGAGCAGTCCTGGATGATTCCAGAACAGCCCAGGGAATCCGGAGCAGTCCTGGATGCCCCTGGTACAGCCCAGGGAATCCGGAGCAGTCCTGGATGCCCCTGGTACAGCCCAGGGAATCCGGAGCAGTCCTGGATGATTCCGGAACAGCCCAGGGAATCCGGAGCAGTCCTGGATGCCCCTGGTACAGCCCAGGGAATCCGGAGCAGTCCTGGATGCCCCTGGTACAGCCCAGGGAATCCGGAGCAGTCCTGGATGATTCCGGAACAGCCCAGGGAATCCGGAGCAGTCCTGGATGCCCCTGGTACAGCCCAGGGAATCCGGAGCAGTCCTGGATGCCCCTGAACAGCCCAGGGAATCCGGAGCAGTCCTGGATGCCCCTGAACAGCCCAGGGAATCCGGAGCAGTCCTGGATGCCCCTGAACAGCCCAGGGAATCCGGAGCAGTCCTGGATGCCCCTGAACAGCCCAGGGAATCCGTCCAGCTCCGCTCTGGAAGTGCGCTCGCTGAGGGAGCAGCCGTCCCTTCCCCGGGACACCCCCAGAGGGGATTATTCCTCCTCCTCCTCGCCCCGGCTCGTCCCTTCTGCGCTCCCCTCCTTTCTCCAGCGAGCCGAACCCCTGCGGAGCCCGGCTCGTCCCGGGGAGCGGAGGCCCTCAGACGAAGATGTGGATCCTCTCGCGGATGGCCTGGCGGCAGATGGGGCACACGGTGAGCGCCGCGCTGCAGTCGGGGCACGAACCGTGCCCGCACTGGAACACCAGCTTGATCTGATCGTCGATGCAGATGGGGCAGGTGATCCTCTCCTCCATCTGCCGGTAGCGGCTCTGCAGCTCCTCCATCAGCTTCCTCTGCTCCGTGCCCTCGGAGCTGGGGCTGCACTCCACCTCCGTGCTGTCTGTGGGCAGAGCGCAGCGTCACACGCGGCTCCGCTCCGCGCTCGGCCTCGGCCACAACCGCAGCCAAATCAAAATCCTTGCATCTTGGAACCCCGGGCACTGAGGGTGTTAAACTTTCTGTGCTGCCAGGCTCTGACCCCCCAAGCGAACGCTGCATTGACCTGAGGCCGTGGAAAATGCTCCCAAAATGGAGTGACAGCGCTGGGACTGTGGGTGTGGAGTTAAACAGGAGTGTGTGACAGCACAGGGTGGAAAACACAGAGTTTAAGGGTTCAGAATATAGTAATAGATATAAAGCAAGGTGGAGGATTTAGGGTGTCGATTAGTCTTTCTTTTTCACCTTCTTCTCCATGGGTCTGGGTGGGATTTTGTAATTGGGTAGAAAAATCCGCATTGTGGGCCACGGGTGGTTGGTTATTGGGTTAAAAGTAAAAATAGTTTAGGTGTTATTTCGTAATTGGACAGTTTATCCTCAAAAGGCCTTGTAGAGAGACAGATAAGGCTCCATTTTTAGTTTGTTAGCTGGAAGTGCTGTAGAACTCACGGTTTGTGAGACTGTAATATAGATAAGAATTAATAAACATCTGAGTCTGAACAAGAAATAATAGTGTCTCGCTCATTTAATCCCAACTCTGGAAAAAGAAGATAAAATGCAACACTTGAGGTGGTATGTTGCAGTAAGTCAGCCAAAAGTCCATTTTCTTCATGCGGGAAAAGCCAATTCTTTATTTTCACAACTCGTTTTATATAGTTTTTACTGACCTCATGTGTGACTTTAATTGGTTAATTGGCTTTCTTGCCAATTACTTTACTGGTCAGTAAAAGATATTCCACTTGTCCATCAAATCTATTTTTGGATTGTTTACATGTTTTCTTTACTGATTCTCATGGGACAAATCCCTTGTTATTGCAGGTGCATTTCTCTTTTAACCCAATAACAGGTTGTGGTGCTTAATGAATTCTCATACCAAGATTGTTTTCACATGGGAACTTGCAAATTACTTAGAAGTGACAGGCTAACTCTGGCAATGATTTTATAAGGCCTTTTTATATAATTCTTTTACCTGTCATGACAGTGATGCTTTTTACAGACTTTCCTCTGCTTACTTGCTCGGCGGTTTGTGTGTGTTTGGGATGCTTTGGTGGTTTGGGGTTTTTTTTAAATCCTGGCTGAGATTCCTGCTCTGGAATATGCTGCTCCCTTCAAGTGAAAATATTCAAAGCTGGTTGTGATGTTCTGCCCCACTAGTGAAGGAACCCTTCCAGGGCACTGTACTGTTGACTCTGTGAAATGAAAGAATCCCAAATCCTGGATAATTGGGGTTTGGGTAAATATTCTCCTGGTTTCAGGGCAATGCAGCTCTCACTCTCATCTTCTGCTCCTGAATCACTGATTAGGCAGCTTTACACTTCGCTACAGATGTCCCTTTCCTCAGCATTCTGGAATTAGCTGCACATGAGTGCTGCAAGAAGCGATTTCAAATCCAGTCCTTGGGGACAGGAGTTTGTCAAAGGGAAGCACTGAAGACATCACTGCCAGGGAAATCCTGCTGGTATTTCAGAGACCTTGACGTTCCTCCTCCACTGGAAATCTGCCTGCAAATGGCTTATTTGGAATTCCCATCATTATTCTGCTGCCAGTCCGCAGCAAAGACAAAATGCTCCTGTCCACTGTCAGGTTCAAAGTGGTATTTTTGGCACGATGGAGTTCCAAAGAGGAGCTCTGGCTCTGCCAGCTGTGCATGTCCAATGCCATGGGACTGATTCCTGCTTTTTTTTTCAAGGTACGAAATCACAAGGCTTGAGCCTGACTCCCAAAAAAGCCCACAGCGCTCAGCCATGAGCAGCAGGACACGCAATTAAATCCTCACGTGCCCTGAGAGTGATCTCAGCCCTCACAACCACTCTGGAAAAGGCTTCAGTGGCAACCTGCATCAATCCCATGGCAAAAGCAAACCCTGCTGCTGCCTTGCTGACATCACAGCTCGTCCTGACACTGGGAAAGGTGGCCAGGAGACAAATCTGTCTGAAACTGGGCTGAAGAGCTTTACTGAAATGAAATACTCGGAGATTTCTGGATAGCTGGGTCATGCCAGCCCTGCACAGACACTGATTTCTCAGCCAAGGGAAGCAAGGCTTGCACAAGAGGTAATTTTCCCTCCCTCGTGAATTTTCACTGTTAAACCACACCATGTGAAACCAGACTGGGGAACCTGGTGTTTTCTTTCACTGTACAAAATAAGCCAGGCCCAGGTAAAGCTCCCTTAAATGTCCTGTCCATGCTGCTTGAGCTTGGCCTGGGACACCGGAGAAAATCTATTAAAATCTGCTTTTTTTTCCTCTTTAAAGGTGGATAATGCAATAGGCACGCACACACAAAAAGCCAAAATAAATGAACTCTCTTATTTCACTGAAAATCGCTGATGCCCCTCAAAACTAACCCTGTGCAGGACCCTCCCCACAGCCCTGACCAGCAGGCACAGCCAGCACATACCTTGTTTCAGTTTTTTGGTTATTGTCACTTGACATTTGATGCACTTCTTCATCCTCCTGGAGCATTCTGCCATGGGTGACACAAAGAGAGACAACAATTAAACCCACAAGGGACTCGAGAACATCAGATTTGAACCACCTGAGCTCTCCATGGGTGACAAAGGGGTTGTTTATGCACGGAATGAGGTCACTACCTGCTTTCTGAGCTGTGATCTACTCTACTTAATCCTTCCCAGCCCAGCAGCAAACACACCACCTTTAAATCCTCCCTGCTCTGTGCCCTTGGAGCTGCTGCAGCTCTGGCACAGAGCTCTGACCAAACTGCCTGTGCTCACACTGTGCCTTGTGAGATGAACTTGCTGACAAGTCTGAGCTGGCTGCCCTTAAATCAGCTGAAACCCTGAAGAATGAAGAGTTACGAAAGCCAGAGGAGAGGGAAATCCTTCTCAGGAGGTTTCTGGGGGATGAAGCACTGACAGCCAGAACTGGCTTTCCCTCTGAATTACCCTGGCATCTCTAAACCCAGGCAAAGCTGCCTGGAGTCCCAAGCAGCAGGTGGGCAGAACATTCTGTGTTTTTCGGAGATAACTTTGGCTGTCTGAGATGCTGAAATCAAGCTGGGGTTGCTTCAGGACACAAACAGCACAACAGCTCTGTGTCTGAGCAGAACTGGATTCCTGACAGGGCGAAGAGTGGGGGAACAGGGAAGAAAAACATGACAAAAATGGGGGGGAAAAAATGAGTGCGGACTCACCTTCACACACAATACTGTGCTGGCATGGGAAGAAATGGATGAGCAAGGCCAGCTCTGAGCAGACCAGGCACTCAGTGGGCACTGCCACGCTGGACACGCTGAGGTTGGTCATGGTGTTGGGCGTGGTGTGCACACGGCGAAGGCTGCAGGTGATGGTTGAGCTCTCAGAAGAAACCTGCTGTTCCCTGGAACCAAGAGCCAGCAGGAAATGTGAGCCACAAGCTCCTCCAGCAGTGGGTGACACTGAATTATCCCTGAGGAACGTCCCCAAAGGGAGACAGAGCAGCACAGGCTGAGGTAGATAAACCAGGGAACCTTCCCTGCCCTGCTGGGACAAGCTCAGCTGGGATCCTGACCTGTCCTGGCCAAAAAGAAAGGAAAAGAGCAGGGATCTCGAATATTTACACAAGTGGGAACTGCTCTTTTGGAGGTAACACTAAGGTAACAGCACAGTCATCTACTGAAAGCAGTAATGGGAAATGTCAGCCTGACAGAAATGACGTTTTTTTAAGGAAAAAAACCTCAACCCAACACACAGTGCACTGACAGAATTCCTGTGGCAGGTGTAAAAGGGACCTTTCACCTGTTATTTGCAGTGGCCAGTGAAGCAGTGCTGGGTGGTTCCTCCTCCAGCAGGAACAGCACCAGGTCTGTGCCCTCAGATCAAACAGAATTCTGCTTTCATGTTTGCGAAGTCCAAACCCAAACAAATGCTTCTCAGAACCTGAGATAAAGCCAGCTTTGACTTGCCTTACTCTCCCTTTGGCATTTTCTCAGCTATTTCGCTTATCAGCTTCAAAACAAGTGTTTATCTAGCCCTGGAATAAACCCTGTGGGTTTTGGTGCCCACTCTTTTGTTGCACGCTCTTTAAATATCTGTCAAGGATGAATCAAATGAAAGTAAAAGAGAGCCCAGGATTACTTTGCAAAGTCTCTCTTGGCCTCAGAGGCTCCTCAGATTGCCAAGGGGCTGAGTTAATCTGCTTTTCCCAACCCTCCCAAACCCAGCACACACCTCCACATCACCCCTCCAGAAACTGGGGGCAGCTCCAGAACAAACAGGGCGTGCTCAGGGTGACATCCAGAGGGTCTCAGAGATTCTCCATCCCACCAGGGCTGGGGAAAACTCTGGTCTGCAAGGGTGTCCTGAGGCTCGTTACCTGAATTTCTGTGAGAGGTCTTTGACAATCTGCACAATCCTTCCATCTGTAATGAGGTCCAAAGGAGACTTTCCTCGATGATTTGCATAATTAATATCTGCTCCTTCTTGTGCTAAGTAGCAGGCAATGGCAGTCCCAACATTCAGCTCCACGTTTCCCAGGAAGCCAGAAGCCTGCAGCTAAAAGGAATTGAGAAACACTGTCAGCAGAAGAAGCTTCTGATACTCTGCTCTGATTTGCATCAAAATCTAAATAAAGTCTCAAACCTTGCACTTAAAACTTGCAAGTGCAACTTTCTGAAAGCACACAAAGATTCTTTTTTGCCTTTATGTAAATAATGGGTTCAAATCTTACATTCCAGGGCCAAGAGTGCCTCAGACTGCTCCTACCTGGTGATAATCCCGACAAATCAGAGAAATGGGCATTCACTTCTCCAGGGAGTGGAAAAGAAGAAGCTGAAGGCCCCACAGAACAGCTGCTGCAGGGGCCCTAAGCGACAGCTATTTAAAGAACCAAATTTTGATGTGCATCATCCCAAATAATTTGAAGTCAAGTCACATATTCCACTGACTTAAACAACCAGAGCTTGTCAGTCAGGGCAAGTAAAATTAGATGTGAAGCAATCTACAGCATTGAGAGATGATGTTACTGTAAATAATATTGGGAATGACAGGCACAGATCCCTCTTTGGGACTTCCAGACTTTGGCCCTGCACTTGAGCCATCATCTCTGGGTGGTTTGGTGGATGGAGGAGAAAAGCACTGGGGCTTTCCAAGCACCAACAGCTAAAAAGGAGGAATGGGTAGTTTTAATAATAATAATAAATCTATGCTGGATTTTCCAGTGAATTAATTTATCCCTGCACCTTTGGCTTATCCTGCAGTGACTTCTAGACCTATATATCCATGGATAAAGAGCAGCACAAAGAAATCCAGTTCAGGCTTTGTAACAGCTTCCCCCTTCTCCTTCAGGCTGCTCCATCTCCCCTCTCCCCCTGCTGCACATCTGCAGATAACTGGGGTGTCTGTGGTCAGCTCTCCTCATATTTTGCATGCCATCAGACAGAAATGAATTGCTGCGGCTCTGGGGCATGAATTAAACCCAGGAGTCTCTTGGCTCTGGATTCATGACCTTTCCCATGTCAGGAAAGAAGTGCACAATGCTCATAAAAATATCAGAGACAGCTCTGAATTGTTGTCTGGCTATGTCAGGCTTCACGCTATAAATTCAGGAGGATCTATTCCTGCTCTCCCACAAGCAAGCTTGGTTTCCATGCTCCCCATCTGGACTGGATGAAGGAACTGGAGGGCAACTTTGAGTTCCCCTGCTTTCCTTCACCCCCTCAGACCCCACCAGCTGCTGATGTGGTAACACAGAGCCTTTCCCTGCTGGAACCCCGCTCACCTTGGACAGGAGGGACGCTCCCATCTCGCCCTCCCGCTTCTCCATGGCGAGGGCCATGAGCTGCTGGCGCTCCAGGGCGATGTGCATGGCCGTGTCCCCGTCCTCATCCTCGGCGTTGACATCGCTGCCCTGGCTCACCAGCAGCTGCACCATCCCCACGTGGCCCTGGATCACAGCCAGGTGCAGAGGGCTCTGGTTCCGGTTGTTTTTCAGGTTCACGTCGCAGCGGCCCTGGAAAAGCAGGAATTGCAGCACGGGGAGCTGAGGGTGGGGGGTTTGGGAGCTCCCAAATCCCGCTTTATCTTCACTGAACATTCCAGTTCCGACACATTTTGTTCTTAGCCAAGACACCCTTCTCTCCTCCCTGCCAGAGCCACAGGAAAATCCCCCAGGAATGCCAATCCTTGTTTTACAGCCTGGCAAACAATGCCAGCCCTTCAAAGGAACAGGGACATCCCAGCGTTAACTCAGGAGTGGCGGCGAAATGTGGGGCTTGGGAGTGGGACAGGTTTTCTTGATGGTGGTTTTGAGTTATTTTTTACCTCTTTGATGAGAATTTCAGCCACTTCCATGTGGTTATTGAGAGCAGCGAGGTGCAGGGCAGTGAATCCATCTTCCTTTTTGGAGTCCACCAGCTGCCGAGCCCTGGCCAGAATCTTCTTTATGGCTCTGCAGAGTTGGAGAGGTTATTAGAGATGGAAGAATGAATTTCTGCCTCTCCTGCTCAGGAGTTACCAATGTCCATGTTTTACCAGGTGGTGCTGACACCAGCAATGGGTCCCTCAAATCCACAAACTGATTTACAAGAATACAACAAAAGCCCTCAGTTATCATTTAATAAAGTAGGGAAAAGCCACATTGCTTTGAAAATGACGTGCAGATTTATCTTTGGAGGAGTTCCAGAGGCTCCCAGTCTTTACTAAGACCTTCTCCTGTCCTTCCATACGTGAACCCAAACATCTGAGACTGTCCAGAAAGAGAGAGATTTCCTAGCTTAGGGAAGCATGAGAAAGATGGGATGGGGAAAGCAGGCAGGAGTTTCCTGTGAAGGCCTGAAAGAGGCCCACAGCCTTATCCAGCCATATCCAAACCCAAAAACGTTTAACCAACTACCCAGAACCACATCTGCCACCTTCTTACACAACCAGCACAAATTAACATCTGCAAAAGAAATAAAAATAGAAAAAACCAAAGGCCACTTACAGCTTGTTGCCTTTCAGGGCAGCATAGTGGAGCAGGTTGAAGCCCTGACAGTTCTGGACGGTGAAATCTATGTTGGGAACTTCAGTGAGAATCTCAATCACGACTTTGTAGTCCAGAGTGATAGCATAATGCAGGGGGGTGTCTCCCTGGGAATCCTACACATGGAGACAGCAGCAAACACAGGTTACCAACCTAGAAACTCCAAGGAAACCCCCTGTGAGCTGCTGAAACTCCTGACCAGCTCTGAGGGACTGACCCAGCACACAACAGCCCCACCAGCACACGAGCAAACCCCAAAATGGGCTGGGTCCAAGTCACCATCACTGCCTGCCTTAAAAATCTTAAAAATCTTATTGCTGGGAACAGAAGTGTGGCCACAACACACAGGACAGCAGCTCAGCCCTCCCTGGAAGCCTGAGTCCAGCAGAGAACGCTGATGTGATGAAGAAGGGGCAGACTCAAACCTGGAATTTCAGGGCACTGAAATTCAGGAATAATTCCCAGTGCGTTTTCAGAGGACGACTTTTGAATTCTACAAAGCCACGAATGGTGTGAGACATAAAGAAGCACCTCAGAAAGAAGACATCAAAAATTCCTCAAACACCTTCCTGCCCCAAACCTCTTCAATCCCAAACTTACTGGGAGGTTGACATCACAGTTGAGCTCACAGAGGGCCCTCACCACCTCCGTGAAGCCCTGGCTGACAGCGACGTACAGGGCTGTGCACTTGGCATTGTTCAGCAGGTCTGCACTGGCCCCTTTGGCCAGCAGCACACGGGCAACTTCAGCCTGGTTTCTGGTTTTAAAGCAAGGACAAAACCAGATCAGAGTCAACCCAGCGCACACAGTAAATTCTTTCTCTCTGCAAAGCGACAGAAATCGGGTGTTGTATCCTCTCAGCCCCACCCCACTTCCTCTCAGCGGTAAAAAAGCCCCACAAAACCGTCCTAATTTGCGCTCTCTGCTCTAAATCAACAGGAATTCCCACTCTTAAGGATGAATTCTTCCCTGGTAACTGATGATACAACTCAAAATCTCATCTTGCTCTGGAAAACACACAGACTTAGAGAAATCAACCAACCAAATTGATCTCCAATAACTAAATCACCTCCCCCATCCCCTTGAAAAGAATTCACAACTAAAACATCAATTTTCAATTTCTTTTTTTTTTTTTTTTTCTGATTCCCCCTGAATATTCCTAGCACGGAAACTGAACTAGCTGTGAAGGATAAGAAACCCTTGTGCTAAGAAATCCTGAGCTGGACAGAAATCCTCCTGGAAAGAAGGATGCTCCTGCGGGCTGAAGCTCAAAGGACAATTCCCAACATAAAAACCAGGGAAAAGCTTCCACCAGCCACACATCCTTCACACAGAGGATCTAGGAGAGAAGTTTTCCAGGTCCTTGGATGTAGGGCAGAAGTTTTCCATCAGGGACAGCAGGAGGGGAGGTGTCCTACCCGAAGGCTGCGTAGTGCAGCGCCGTGTCCCCCTCGTCGTCCCGCAGGTCGATGTTGGCGTGTGCCTGCAGCAGCGTCTTCACCACCTCCAGGTGCCCCTGGTAAGAGGCAATCTGCAGGGCAGTCCTGCCCTGGTTCTTGGCATCGACCTTTGGGAAGGGCAGAGACAAAGGAAATGAGGGGTGACCTCGCCCTGTGGCCGGAGCAGGTGGGGAACAGCCCAGAAATGCCACAGGGTCCGTGCCCTGCTGGCTCCTGCCCTGGCCAACAGCTCCCAGCTGACTTTGTCCAGGGCATTCTGGAAGGGGAAGGGGACAGCAAGTTTAGTCCAGAGGGGAGAAGTGGAGAACAGAGCTGGAAGCTCTGTAAGTGCAGAGCTCTGCTGCCAAATCGCTCTGCGCCTGCGAGCACAACGCTCCCCGGTATCACTGCCAACAATTCCCTTCCCCAGAGGAAAATGTGTGAGGAAATCAAATTAGCTTTGCATAAGGCTCTGGAGGTGCCAAGTCCCTGCTGTGCTGTGCTGCTGCAGGTATTTCAGTGGGTGCAGTGGCTGCAGGGGACATCTCAGGGCTCGAGTGCTGCAGTGAGAGTTTTGGAGAATTAAAGGCACTGAAGAACAAGAGCTAAAAAAACCAAACAAATCAGCTACTGAAACCAGTGGGAGGCTAAGGAGAGGAGAAGGAGGCACAAAACCTCAGCAGTCTGGCAAGGAGAACGAGTTAATAATCAAGGTTTTTTTCCCTGCAGCTGATTTTACGCAGCAGTCAGAGCACAGGAGAGGCAGCACTTCCCTGGATGGGCTCTGGGCGAGTCCTTTGGGCAAAGAGGAATTAGAGGTCACTGCTGTTCTTCCATTTACACGAGACAGACAGTGTAAAAACCCTGCCAAGCAATTCCAGCTCGCTCTACGTGAGCCTCAAATCCAACCTGATCTCTGTAAGCCTTAACAGAAATAGCTAATTTATTAATACAAACATTAGAGGAGAAATAGAAGCCTAATAAAAATAACTGATTCCTTACTGTTGGGACTTTCCTATCTGGGATCAGTTTGGGAATTGCAGGTGTTTGTGTCTCCTTCCCAGAAGTCCCATTAAGTTTATAAATAAAGAAGTATAATAAATACCAGACAAATAACCACTAAATCAGCCTCACAGGGGTTCCTTCAGAGCTGATCCTGGGTCACAGCCCCAACAAAACCTGTTTTTGCTACCCACCCTTTCCAAGGCCACACTGCTGAAAGACTTTGGTGGTTCTTTTCTTCTCCTAAACCCTGAGCCCCTCCCTGAAGGAGTTCAGATGTGATCCTGACAGTTTGGCATTCTGCAAGCACAGAAATTGTCCAGCACCGAGTCCAGCCCAGTTCCTGCTCCAGTCAGACATGAGATAAGACACTGCACAGATCTGGGCAGCTTTTCTCTCTCCTGATTCCAACAATGTGATTTTACAAGGTCCTCTAAGGACAGGCACAGCCAGACACAGCCCCTGCCTTTCTTTTCCAGCTGATCCTCAGATATCTGCTCCTGTTTTCCTATAGATAAACCCCTCTCCCCCTCATTCTACAGCTGCAGTGGCCACACAGGAAATCTGGGAAAAGCCAGCTTGGGAAAGGTAATGTAAGGGCTTTAGTTCAGATTTATTGCCACAAACTAGAGGCATTAAATATGCACATTTAACTTGTGAATTTAATCCTGAATTGCAACAAAATAATATTCCAGCCGTTAGGAGATATCACTAAACCTGACAAATCTGGTTTTCTCACATCCTTTCCTCTGCTTGACTACAAAATTTGATGATAATGTTTTAAAGAGCTGAAACAAAGCAAAAATAACCATTTTTGTCTTCCAAACTTGCCTTGTCTGGGTATTTCTGGAGGAGCTCCCGGACTTTGGCCGCATTGTTGAGGGCTGCACAAATGACCAGGCATCCTGCGTGCTCTGACTCCGTCCTCTGGGACAGCAGCTTCTCCAGGACAGTCACCAAAGTACCTGAAAAAGAGACAGAAACGGAGCTGTCACCACGCATCTCTCAGTGTTTGAGGGGACACACAGGTGTCACAGCTCCCCAGCAGCGCAAAGTCGAAAACTTCGCGAGTTCTGCCTCAAGTCTGACTCGAGCAAACAGCTCCAGATCCATCTACATCAGGGAAACGAAAAAATCCTGGCAAGTCTGTGCTCTCTCCCACATGATCCTGACACCCAGAGGAAATAAGGATGATCAGGCCACAAAAAAAAAACCTGAGCAGATGTGCAAAGCACCAAAAAAAAAAAAAAATCCCCTCCATGCACCATGTGATCCCAAACTCGATTTCAGGGCAGATTAGGCAAAACAATTGTTGATTTCACAACAGTTCCACACAAGGACCTGGGAACATTTCACAAGCCCTCGAGAATCAGGGTCCTTGTACAGGAAACAGGATGGAACAGGGAACTGAGACACAACAAAGATGAGGCAAATACTGAACCTAGGGCAGAGCTGTGCTTAGCAATTCTGAGTTCTAAATTCTGTATTTTCCTGTTAAACTCAGCATTTCCCAGTCCTAAATCCTGTATTTTCCTGTCAAGGCCAGCTCTGTTTGCCCAGCAAGGCACAGCTGGGTTTTATTTTGTATTTTCCCATTAATCCCAACATTTCTAAAGTCCTAAATTTTGCCTTTTCCTATTAAAGCCACCTTTGCTTGCCCAGTAAGGCACAGCAGCTTTATTCTCTATTTTCTTGTTAATCCCAGCATTTCCAAGCCCCAAACTTCAGTGAGTCCTAAATTCTGTATTTTCCTGTTAATCTCAGCATTTCCAAGTCCTAAATCCTGCATTTTCCCATTAATCCCAGCATTTCCAAGTCCTAAATCCTGCATTTTCCCATTAATCCCAGCATTTCCAAGTCCTAAATCCTGCATTTTCCTAAGCCCCAGCTTTGTTTGCACACTAAGGCGTAGCCAAACTTCAGTTCTCCATCCAGGGAAGAACATTTGGATTCTCCCACCACCCAAAGACCTGGATCCAAAAGTTCCCAGCCCCTGGAGGATCGGGTTTGTCCCTCACTTTTGGATTCCTTGGCACTCTCTGTGGTCATCAGGTTGGCCTCCTCCTCCCTCTGGTAGGCTGTCAGGCAGGCAGGGTTGAAGGTCCAGGACTGTCCCCCCACTGACACTCGCAGATCTCCGTCCCCATAGACCTTGATCACCTTCCCAATGTGCCCCAGGGTCTGTAAGGAAAAAAAAGAGGATTTTTTTGTTGTTTTTCCCCCCCCATAAAGCTGCAGCTCCCAGACCCAAAGCCAGGGTTTTTTCGGGTTTTGTTTTGTTTTTGGTTTTTTTTTTTTGTAAAGCTGCAGCACCTGCTGTGTGAAAAGAAGCACTGGACAAGTGACACACTCGCAGACAGCTCCCACTTCGAGGACACCAGAGGGCTCTCACCAGTTTCTGTCTCCCTGGTTTGCCGTGGCAGGGTTTTCCCAGACGCACTGGCAATGGCTGGGAGGGAGGTGCTGGTAAGAACTGATCGAGCTGGGACTGGGCACGGCTAACCTCCTCTGGGCTTTAACCACTCCTGGAGGAACCTGCAGCCCACTTTTCAGCCACGCTGGGCTGATTTTTCCACCTCCCTGCCTCATTCCAGAGAATCAGGGAGGGCGTAAGAGGACTTTGGTGATGAAAACGTTGAGTTGGTGGCAGCCAAATCCTTTTTGTCGGATTCCCCCTTGTCCCGTTTGGGCGCCGTGGACACGACGGCGTCACCGAGAGCCACCAGCACCAGGGGCTGGGCAGGGACTTCCCAGCAGGAATTCTGGGGGGATACAAGCCCATGTCTAAGTGCTGAGGGCTTGGGGAAGCTCAGCAGGTTACTGGACTGTCCTGGAACTGGAACTGGCGCGCACTCACAGGTGCCATCTCATCTGTCCACTCCCCATGACCAGGTTGGAACCGCTTCACTGTTTCCATATCATCTATCACCCGGACCACATCACCAACCCAAAAGGTGTTGAGCTACAAGAAAAAGAAAGTCATAAGCTTTTGGGGGATGAAGCCACACACACACACACACACACACACACACGCACACAAAGAGACAAAAAATTAAAAATGACCAGCCCCTCCACCCCAATCCCAAAATCCCAACAAACAAGACACCCACTGAGTCAAAAAACAGCATTGCAAAACATAAATGCAACTACCGAGAAAGCTGTAACCACTGAGCTGCAAAATAAACACAGGCCAATACTCTTTTAAGCCAAGTGCACATTTAAGTAGGGAAATAATTTGGAACAGGCAGTTTCCTAACTTCTTCTGCTCCAGATCGTTTATAATTAATGCCAGATAAAGCATGGAAGTTTTCTTGGTCCATCTCCTCGCTACACCTGGCTTGGCACTGGAGATTTTAATTCACTCTAATAAGGAAGTTAAATCTTAAGTTATTTAAAACAGAAAAAGGCAAAGCAGGGTTTATCTCTGCTGGTAATTTGCCAGATGCTCCCTCTGATCACTGAGCTAGGAAGGGAGCAGTGTCAAAACACACTTTTGAGAGCAGACTAATTTTGTGCAAAACAGTCTGACACTGCATTTTCCACCGGTATTGGGAGTTTTTAGCATTGTGACCTTGCTCAGGTCAGAATTTTGTGGTCTTCCAGCAGCTTCTCCTCTACCTAATTATCTCTATTTCTAATCAACCACTTCTCAAAGTCCTCAAACCTCTGGGGAAGGCCAGAGCTGTGAGCTTTAGAAATGCAGCCACAAAATTAGAAGGGCTGCACTAAAGACTTGGAAGAAATCAGAGAGAAGTGAGACAAAGATGCAAAAAGGAACGACGTGGAGACACAAAACAAGGAAGAACAAAAGAAAAAAAAAAAATCAAAGGGAAATTATGTGGGGAAAAGGTTCCTCAGAAAGGCAAGGCAGCTGCAGAAGGATGAGGCCCTGGAAGCTGAAATGAAGAAATGGATTTTACCTTAAGGATTTGCAAGTGCAAAAATCCATAAAACAGGACGATTGTGTTTAGAAGAGCTGGGTGTTTGTCCAGCACCTGCTGGGGACACGCTGAGCCCTCACCCAGCAGGTTCAGTGACCTCCTGCAGCACTCCTACCTTGGTCAGGGCTCCAGGATGGAAAGTCCAGCGGGTCTCACTGTTGAACTGGACCCTCACGTCCCCTCTGTCCGTGATCCTGTGCACGGTCCCTGTCTGGCCAATGAACTTTTGACCAAAAAAAAGAGGAGGGGAAAGCTCCTAAATCAATCCCGTTGTTTAACAGCGGGCAAAGAAGGGATTCAAGGCAGAGATGGCTAAATCACCCAGCATTTCCCATCCACAGTGCTTCCAAACCTTTATTCTGCATTTTCCCATTAATCCCAGCATTTCCGAGTCCTAAATTCCTGTAAGTCCTAAATTCTGTATTTTCCTGTTAATCCCAAAATTTCTCAATCCCAAATTCTGCATTTTCCCGTTAATCCCAGCATTTCCAAGTCCTAAATTCCCGTGAGTCCTAAATTCTGTATTTTCCAGTCAATCCCACCATTTCCCAATCCCAAATTCTGCATTTTCCCGTTAATCCCAGCATTTCCAACGCTTGCATGAGATGCACACACTGTTTTTCTACAAAAAGGAGGGGAAAGGCTCCTCTAAAAGCTCCTCTGAAAGAGCAGCATACTGGGGGAGGAGGGGGATCGGAACACAAAGTGCAGAAATGCTTGGAAATGCAGCACAATTTGTCCTCTTTCCAAATGACAGAGGTGGGCAGGGAATCCAACGTTGCTCTGCGTTATAAAACACCAGCAAGGCAAACTCTGAGAGGGGAAAAAGGGGCAGGGTACACAAACCAAAATATAATTGTGTGGTGCAGGGTTTCAGATCTGCTGTTCTGGCAGGTCCTGAGCAGCTCATGGGTTACAAGGAGGTGAAAAAATGCCAATTTCTGAGGTGACAGGAGGTTCCTGTTTTGCTGTTTAATATTCCTCTCTACCCCTGTGTTCCCCAAAAACAGGAATTCAGGAGCACAGAGGTTTAACAACCAACAACAGACACAGCAACACCCAGAATCTACAGCTTTGGGGGTGTACTCCTGAGCTGGAATAAAAAATCATGGCTCCACTGGCAGCTTCGTTAAAGCTCATCAGAAAATGCCAAGTCCCTGCCTGCCAGGCTGAAAAAAAAACCCAAAAAAAGAGGCTGATGCTCAGTTAAGAGATTTCCACACTGAAACTGAAATGACAGAGTTTGCCTTGACATTTTAAAGCCTGATTTCAGAATTTCTGCTCACCCGTAGGGCAAGTCTGGCCAGGATAGATATTTAACACATTTTGATGGTTTTACAGCATTTATTCATGCTATTTACAGGGATAGGTGCCATTTCTACCTTTATTTCCTCAACTCTTTGGGGATTTTTAAAACAACAGGTGATAGCAGACTGATGGCTCTTCAATTTAAAGGCAAGGCTAAGATCCAAAAATATGATATGGGCTGAGAAATTTTAGCCCTGGCCAAGGACAGAGCCCAGTGTTGACAAAACACAAAACTTTAATTATCAGTAATGCACAGCACAAAAGAAGCCAAACAAGGAATGGATCCAGAACACCAAAGAAAAGATCTGTGGCTCATTTAAAAACAAACAAACCAGCCTTTTTTTTTTCCTTCCTTGCTTCTAAGGCTTGCAGGGATCCACAAGGCCAACAGAGCATAAAAATAACTCTGACTCCAGCGTCCTATCACTAAAAAAAAATCTGTGTTTGTGATTCAGTTCAACTTTAAGGTCACACCAAAGATGTTCTGGTAACTTCCTGAGCAGTGCAGAATGAGGGAGAGGCTGGGATTGCACCCAGGGAGAATCCAGGGCCGTACCTCAGCCATTTTGGGGTTCCAGCCTCCGTGGCCCTCCTGCATCTCCCGCAGGATGTCGATGTCCAGCAGGCACTTCACCTTGTCCCCGTGCTGGAAGGGATGCCTGTCGGTGCTCTCCTTCCTCTGCAGCTCCGCTGGTTTCCCTGGGGACAACAAGGACAGCACCCACAGGACGTCACACACCTTGGCTTCCTTACAAGGGTTGAAAATCGACTTTAATTGGGGCAGAATGGTGCAAACCCCTTTTTATGTCCCACGCACTCCACAGAGCAGCAGAGAAACCAGCAGGATTTAACTCTAAACATAAAACATAAGCAGCTCTAACATTTTGTCCCCCTGCAGAGCAGGGAATGCCTCCCAGGCCCTGGCAGACACCAGGAGCTGTTCTTAGCAACCCACTCACCCACAACTGCTGTTCAGACACGCCCACACAGCACCCAAAATTAGTTCTGCCCTCCACAGGCAGGCACAGAATTCACTCCGAGGAGTTCCTTACCCTCCCACCCTTCCCACACCCCTGGAATTAAGCTCCTCATCCAACCCTTCCCTCCCCTCATGCCCTTGCCAAGCTGCTCAGGGAGACAAAAGTCTGAGAAAGACTGATAAAGGGCTGCCTGAGAAGTTGTATCTGGAAAGTCTGATAAAAACCCCTGATTCTGCTGCTGCAAGCACAAGAACAGAGCCCTCTGTTTTCCCTCAAGGGACCCAAAGATGGTCCCTGCACCTCCTTAAAAGAAAAACAACCCCAGAACTAAATTACACCTGGGTTAAAAAAAAAAAAAGCTTCAAGTCCAACAGCACAAGGAGTTTCCTTGGACTTAAGAGGAAAGGGGGATTGCAGCAAGTTGCCAGTACAGACATCACCTTTTCCCATCACTTTTTCTAATTTTTGGCTGTTCCATTCTCCAAAGTCTCCCCTTGGTCACGTCCCCCCTTTGAAGACACTTAGAGCTCCACCAGGAGAGTGCCTGCTCTCTAAAAGCACAGTGAACAACAGCTGGCCTGAAGAATGAAAAGCTTTGGAATGACAAATGTAACAGAAGTGAGAAAAGCTGGATTCTCTGTAACAGAGTGGGAATTTCCTGCATTTCCAGCAGAAGTCACGTTCCTTGGGATCCAGCTGTGGGTATCTGATGGTTTTACCACTGAAAGGCCAAACTATTTCATGAACCACTCTGAGATCATGCAGTACACTCACACACAAACCAAATTCTCTCAAATGATGCTTGTTACGTGGGAACTTTACAGAATCAGGAGGTGGTTTTAAATCTCCCAAACAAAAAAAAGGCTTCAGCTCCAACGGCCGTGTGAATCACAACTTCTCAACAAAGACTTCACTCGGCAAAGGTTTGTCCCCACCCACCTAATTTTGGGAGGTGTTCCTTGTAGTAGAAGCCCCCAGAAGCCTCCACGGTACATTTGAGGTCCACTTTTCCCTTGTGGCCCACCCTGTAGACGTTGGTGGTTCCATCTGCCCAGGTGACGCTGGCGACGCTGCGGCCGGTCTCCACGTCCCAGCCCCGGATATCGACCACGCGGCCCGTCTTACCCTCACCCCCTGAGGGGAAAAGAAGGGAAAATCAGGAGAATTCCGTCGTGAGACAACTCATTTTGACCAACTAGGAGGGAATCTCTGCGCTGAATTTGCTGAAAGGCGGCGAGCCGTTCATTTTGGAAGGATTCTGTGGGGAATTGCTGGCGTGCAGGAGCACGGCCTGGTTAAGGAGCACACACGTGGTGTCATGGCACCACACTGTGGCTACAGAAAAACCTCAGCAGTGCTGCAAAACCCACCCAGGATCTTTAAATCTCTCCCCAACACCATCCATGTGGGGAAACATCAAATAAACTTTGTTTTCTTCAAGCAAGGAGCAGCTGGAAGAACGCAGAACAGGAGGATGGATGTGTGGAGGTGAACCTGGCTGGGCACTGGGACTGCTCTGGTCCAAGAGACAACGCTGAGCCTTGTGGAGGCAATCAGGGTTTGCAGATTCCCAAGCCCACAGTCACTCTGTGGCGCACTTGGACAAGTCCCAGCACCTCCCCAGGACTTCCCCAAACAGGGACAGCAACATCTGTCTCACTGAGGAACTTCTGGTTGTCTGATCGTCCTGAAATCTGGCAGCTCGAAGGAGCTGAATTCCTCACTCATCAGCACACCCAAAAAGCACAGCACAAAGGCTGGGGTTTGGTGGCAGTTCTACCAAAACCAGAGAGCAGCTGAGGGCTGGATTTAGGGTTCCTGTCACTGCTCAGGGAGCTGCTTTCAGGTCAGCACCATCGTAAGCAACTCAAGTCTCAGACATGTAAATGCTGCTCTGATCTCAGAAGGATGGATGAGCTGCTCTGAGCATAAGCTGCTTTTGCTCTCAGATCCTGCAAGGATCCACATCCTCCATGGAACCCAGAGCTGCAATAAATGGCAGAGTCAACTCTGGAAACCTTTGAACTTTTGACTTAATTCTTCAGGGATAAAAGGAGCAGTAAACATTACAGCGTGTGTGCAGGGCTGTGGGAAGCTCCCCCAGCCCTGGAGCACCACACAGAATTGCAGTCAGTGACCTGGGGACAGGCATTGCACCTCAAAAGCAGCTTTAAAAAGGCATTTTTGTCCCACTGCAGTTTCAGCCTGAAGGTTTCAATTCCTACAGAAAGCAGGAACCACCCTCCAGTAATCACAGAGCCCTTCACTAGTGCACCATGTGAAACCCTCCTCAGAGACAATTTCTCCTCACTCTCCTTAAAAGTATCCAAATAAGGACATTCCACACAACTCCACAAGAAAATAGATACTGTACACAAAGTCAGATAAACTTTCCACCATCAATTAAAGCTTTTCCAAGAAGAAAGGAGTCTTTATTTTCTTGTAACATGGTCTGCAATTTCACACAAGAACTTCCAGGATGGCTCCCAGTGGTTTTCACATCTAGGAAAGAGGAGCAGCAAAACTTCCTCCCCACACCCTGGACACGGTTTATGTCACAGATACGTGACAAACAACAAATACAAGAAAACAGTGAGTACTAATTACTCCAAAGAACAGGCACCTGCATCACCTGAACAACTCCCCCAGAAGCTGCTGCTCAGCATGTGGATTTTCAACCAGCAATTTGCAAAAATAAAAGAATGTTATATGTGTGTATATATATATATTAAAAAAACCCTCAGATGTTCTTCTACAGGACATCCTAATATATATAAAAACTCAAATGGTGTTCTACAGAACATATATATATATAAATATATATAAATATATTTAAAAAACCCTCAAATTGTGTTCTACAGGACATTCTCTCTCTCTCTCTCTCCCCTCTCTCTCTCAAAAAAACACTCAAATGGTGTTCTACAGGACATCCCAATAAATATATATATAAAACCCCTCAAATATATTAAAAACCCCTCAAATGGTGTTCTACAGGACATCCCAAAAGCAGCTTACCATCCTGGTTACCCCACTCCCAGTCAGGCCCACGGACCACTTTAGCCCCCTGGAAAGTTCCTTTTAATGTGATGCGAGTCAGATTCTGTCGAGGGCTCACTAGGACCCTGGAAAAAACAAAAGCAGAGGAAACAAAATGAATTTGTTGTTGTTACAGACACTGCCAAAGCTCTGTTCCAGCTGAGGGCTGTCACATCAGGACCATCCTTCGCTTTAGGGTAATGGACATTACTGGGGTGGCATTAATGGAGCTCAGCACGTTCTGTAACAGGAAATCAGAGCAGCAGCGCCGTGGCTGCACCACTCCCAGGCTCTCCCAGACCTCCCCAGCTGCCCTGCTCCCCAGCCCCCCTCCAGCTGCAGGGAAAAGGAAGAAGGTACCTACGTGATAGTGAACAGGGGGTCTGATGTCCTGTTAAAGCAGCTCCCAATTCCCATAATGGCACAGCAGCCTCTCTGCTGGCTCTGTGTGTGCTGGCCCCAGGCTGCCACAAAGCCTTCTCATCGGTCACCACGCCACCAGAACCCTGCTTGCTCAGGCAGGGTGCAATCCCCCTTCTCCTCTTCTAGGTGACTGCAAAGGTGCCCCAGTCCATGCCCCTGCAGCCAGCCCAGACAGAGCGACCCGAGTTCAGCAGCAGCTGCACGGGGCAAGGGGAGGGGAAGCTTCCTGGGGGTAGGGCTGACCTCAGAGCACCGCATTTATTTTCCATCTAATACCTCCAGAGGGAAGGCGGAGACTCCGGAGGATAAAAAGCTTATGCTTGAACTGACTGTTTACTTATCCAGCAAATGCTTAAGTCTTTTACTTTTCTTAACCTGTTACCAAGATCTCCCACCTGTGGTTTACAACCTCGCGTGTTTCAAAAGAGGGAGAGATTATTTATTGATGCCTTGCTCTTATAATCACTGAATGCTCATTAATTAGCCAGGCTGGAGCTCAACAGGAGGAAGATGAAGGCCCTGTGTTTGGAGGGTTGAGATTTTGTCTGGTTTAAGCACCATCAAGGCTGGATATTGTTATGAAAGGAGATAATGACAGTGGAGGGAAAAGCTCAGCTATAAAGAGCCACTGCTCAGCATTCATTTTATTGCATTGTGTCAGGCACAACAGACTGGCTTCAAAACCCAGCGTGGATTTGCGTACAGCCTCTGAAACAGCTTAGATGTTTTCACTGCATTTTGCTCAATGTTTTTCTAATAATTTATCAAAGATGTCTGAGCCAAGGCCTGAGACAAAGTGATTAAAATGTAATTCCCTCTTCCAAATCCTTCTCTCACAAAGGATGGGATTCAATGGAAGGATTCTTAGTGATAGTAAAATAAAGTACCAAGCTGAGCTTAAGATGTTTAAATAGCAAAATATCCACCACCCCATTCTATTCTTAGCAGAAGTTCCCTTTTTGGATTATCATGTAACAGTAGTCATTCCCCAGCTCAACACTCTCACATTAACCTGCCACTTCCTCTGAAATCTGTGGATGAGCACCAAAAAACCAAAGCTGACCGATTTAGAAAGCTGAGCTTCCTTAAAGAAGGAAAATGGAAGGAACTGCATCTCCTGTCCTGCTGAAATGCTGGGGGCCACCCACCAGAACTGCCCTCCTCCTCCAGCCTCACCAAAATCCAGATCCTGCCTTAAAGCACGGCTGACCAGCACCACCAAAGCGTGATGCAAGCACCAAATGTGCTCAGCCAACGTTTCTTATCAAGGTTTTCACCTAATTCAATGTTTTGCTCCAAATACTGGATAACAACCAAAGCTACCCAGCGTGATGCAAAAATAGCCCCGGGACAAATTTAATCACTGCGGTGCTGCCTTTAATAACAATGTTAATTATGACAGCACAAGTCTGCAGCCATTTCTGCCCTACAAATTCCAAGGATATTAAATTACTGCAGAGCCCAGAAAGCATTTGGGAGCATGTACTGTACAGAATGAAGTTCTGGCTCTCTCCAGCATGCTGGGAACCACTCCCTAGGGATGCTCTGCCTGTGCTCAAGTTTCTCTGAGGTGCTTTTTTGGCTTTTGACATCCCTGAGAACTCTGCTGCAGCATCTGCAACAGCAGCTTTAAAGAGAGGGATGGGAGATCCCAATCAACTCATCTGGAGAGATTTAAACAAACACTGCTTTTAATTTGCAGCAGCAAGCCAGAGCTCCTTCACACCAGGCATGGTTGGTGAGTTTGGTGAGATTTTCTGCTGCAGAAAGTTCTTATCTGAAGAAATACACAGTGAAGGGGCCTGGGAAGCAGGAGGGATGTTCACCCTGTAAGGTGGCAGGCCATAAATATCACATGAATCCCTTCAGAAAGGCACAGCCCTAAACCAGATCTTCAGCTCGTGGGACACACAAACCCTGCCAGGACACACAAAGATCCACCTCCAGAAAAGCCAACACGAAGATCCTGCAGGGACTACAGGCAAAAGTGACCTCAGTGCAAGAAATTCCAGCTTTTCTAATCCCCCCTGCAAAGCTTTTCCTGAAGCTCTTCCAGCAAAGGATAAAGGAAGGCAGTTCTGACAGATGGCTGCTGGTCGCTCAAGCAGGAACCAGACTAAGACAAGGACGCGGGAGAGGGATCAGGATCACAGAAACCTATTTCAGGAACTGTCTTTACCCAGATCTCTTCCTTTTCAATCCTCTCCTTCCTTGACAAAACCAGCTGTATCTTTACAAGACATCTTTGTAAGCAAAAGCTGTGGGTTTTTGGGTAACCCCCAAAGCAACTCGGATCAAATCCTGCTCTGGAAAAGGCACAGCAGGGAAGGTTTCAGAGCAAGGATACTACAAGGGAACTAAAAAAGGTTCCTGCAGAGAGTTTTCCCCAACTGTGCTCTCAGAGATGTTCATCCAGAGCATTTAAAGGCAGAATATTTCACTGAGAAGATGCAGAAACACCACTGAGCACACGGAGTGAAAATGTTTTGTTATCACCCTCCACACATCATTATTAGTTCAAAACTCAAGCTAAAGCTGGTTCAGTGAAGGTTTGTCTTGCTTGCAGTTTTGATCATGTAATTCCAGAAAAGAAAAAGGTAAAACACGTCATTGAAGCACAATCCCTGTTCCAGAAATCAAACAGGATAATCCAAATTACACAAGGGAAGCCCCACTATGACAATACACCTTGGTGTTCATGTTTGGGGTTTTTTTAAGGAGGCATAGGAAATTTATCTGGCAAATCCTGGTGGTTTTTTGTTTGTTTGTTTGTTTCTTTTCCTGAAGTAAAATCACACAAATTCATTACCAGATTAAAAAATAAAAAATTCACATGAATAAATTCATCTGATTCCAAATATTCCTCAAATTTCTTATCTTAAACTGCCACTGTATAAATAACACCAGCTGAGGAGGTTACTATGTAAATAAACCCGCATCCCTTCATTGCCCAGTAATCAAACACCCAGCAGTTGTCACTCAGCTGCTGGATTAGTTCAGCCCTCAGCAGATGGGAGGTTGGATTATTGAAGCTGCCTTGAATGGCTCTGCACTGCACAGACCTAAATCAGAGCACGCACTTGCTCCTGGATCTGGTTTCCAAATCCAGCTGGTAACTCCACCAGACAGCGCTGGTTTAAGAATTACAGATGAAAATAACTGCAATTTCTGTTTTGACTACAGGATAAAACACAATGGGAGAAAATATTTGTTATTTCTTGAGCTTGATTACACAAAACATTTCCCTGTGCAGCTCGCTGGCTCCTCCAGCTCCATTGTTTGCCAGGAAAATAAACAAACCAGCGCTTGTGAAAAACTACTGAGGTTGTGATTTATTGGGGAGAGAAGGTTAGAAAATAGCCTGGGTAAAATGCACCACATCTGAAATTCAACTCAGCCCCAGGCCTGAGCAGGTGATCCAAGCAAAATGTTGGTGCTGCATGGGAATATCACAACATTCATCTTTTGTGTGAGATTACCTCAGGTTTGATTATTTGCAGAACCCACCAGAGTGTGCCTGACTTTTCCAGCCCCAATATAAACTTGATGAGCTTTGCTTTGCTGCCCTGCTCACAGACACTGATTTATCTTCCAATTACTAAGCACATATTCAGCAAATGGATACAACAACTCTGAAAAAAGCTCTTCAGTAAAACTGAGCTGTTCCATCCTTTTAAGCCAAGGATGAGAGCCTCTCCCACAACAGCCATAAAATTCAAACCAAACAAGACCAATTAAAAAAATAACAAATTATTTTGTTAGGAAGAGGATTACCTCAAATCAGGAAGAGATTACCTCAAATAGCAAAATTTAAAAAAAAATAAATCAGCACTTCCTGTCACCTCAAGTTCAAACCGAGGTCATTTAAGGGCTGAAATAGCCTTCAGGTAAAGGTGTCTTCAAAGCCTCTTTAGAAAACTGATTGGGAACCCTCTGCAGTGCCTGTCTGGGATTAAATCCTCCTCAATCCTGGGATTAGTGACCTGCTACAAACAGGGATGTGTTGGCCTTGCCTGGTTCAGGTGGCCTGGGGTGACTCTGGCAGCAGCAGCAGAATTTGTGAAGAACCAAAGGATCCCCATTCCCTACCAGAGAAAGGAGGTGGGAGAATCCTGGTCTCTAAAGGAGACTCAGCTACAAAACCCAAATCCACACAGCATTCACCACTGCTTTTAAAATACTCTGATTTTTCTCTCTTTGTCCTTAGGGAGCTGCCAAAGGTTTTATATTCTACTTTATTTAGAAGAAAAAAAAAAAAAAATAAAAAAAAGAAAAAAAAAAAAAAAGAAGAAAAATGAAAACCAGAGATGAGCTATCTAAGCAATAGTCCCAGTGAGTCATAAGCAGGCAATTTCTGTTCTTGAAAAGGATGCTGCAGTGTCTCAGACTTCCCTTATTGCACAGAAATCCTCTCCATGGCATTGTTCAGAGGTGATCCGTGCCCTTTGTTCCACACCCAGGACATTCCATCCTTAATGCAGGGCGCTCTCCAGAACCCCAGACCAACAAATCACATTTGCATTAAAGCAAAGATGTTCCCACTGCTTCCTGCACTGCAAGGCATCTCTGAGTAACAGGGGTTTCATTTGCCACTCCCTGCGTGAAAGGTGCAGAGAACAAACATTCATTGCAGTTATTGTGCCAGCCTCGCTCCAATCCTGACACCAAACCCATTTCTGACAACCTGTTTGCTCCAAAAGCTGAGCGACTTCCAAGAGCCACCACGGGAACCTTTCACTCAGCTTTAAAACTGCAGCTTTCCACAACAGGGAGCGTTCTTCCTGGAAAATTTCTAATTCCTCTCCATCCCAAAACTCAGCTGGAATCACTACCTGCCACGCAGGAACAGCAGGAAAGGTGTTCCATTATCCAATTAAACTGCTGTTTTATCCTTGCCCCTTATGGAGGCTCCCAGAAATCCTGACAGGCTCATGCTGTGCCTCTTTTTGTTTTCTTTTTCTTTTTAAATTCCTTTTTTTATCAGCTGCTTGTTATTCTGAGGATCCTTATTCCTGCTAACACACAGCAATGTAAATCAGAATAGTGCTGATTTTATAAAGATTCGGGATCAGGCACTCTGGTCTGTGTCTAGAGTTGTTTTTTTTTTGTCAAATAAAGTTAATTTATATCACATTTTCTCTAACCACTCATCCAGCCACACAGAAAAAAAAAAAAATTATAAAAGGTGAAAGAATTTAGGAAAAAAGAAAAAAAAAGCCAACCAAAAAGCCACCAAAGCACCATGAGACATCACATCCTGCTCTATCTCCAAAGAGCTCTCCGCTGCTTCCATGACATTCCAGAGTGGTGCTGCAGCTTCTGGGAAAGTCAAACAATTCACACAGGACAGCTCTGGGCCTGGCAGGGCTCCTGGCCATCCTCCAAGCTCCCTTTTTCACCCTGACAGCAAGAGCTGCGCTGCCCAGCTCCAGCAGCAGCCTGGACACAGGCACGGACAAACCTTGGAAGGGAAAATCGCTCTGTTCACATCTGCCAGCACTCAGATTCCTCAGGGAAAAAAAAAGGAATAAGTTCTGCAGAGGATGAGTCCTGGGGAGAAATTACCTAGAAATCTGCCTTCTGATGCAGGACAGCATCCCAGGTGCTCCTGGGGAGGGTCAGGTCCTGCAGCGTTGGGAAATCCTCGGCACAGGGCAGAAAACTCTGCAGCAGTGCCTTTTTTATTTTTAATTTAAATGTGAGTGAAATGATGTACCTTAAAGCTCAAATAAAAGACACAAGCAGGCATCCCTGAGTAACTACTTGGAGATAATTCTGTTATTAATAGAAAGAGAAAAAAAAACCCTCTCATGTCTATATTTTACAGAGATGTGTATTTTTATAGATACACCAAATTGTGAAGCTCATTTCACAGTGGGATCTGGCTGGCTTCTCATGTGAACACAAGCTCCAGAAACACCCGAATCTGGTGCAGAAACACAAATCTCAAGAGCTCAGAGGGGAGATTCTCTGGCCAGCAACATCCCTCCTCTGCCAGGACTGGGGATTCTGCCTCACCCAAGGCTGGCACCACTCTGGTAAAGCCAGCTCCAGGCAGAGCTTCCCACACAGCAGGAAAAGCAGCTGCAAATCCCACGCCGCTGCCTTGAGCACAGCAATTACACTTTTCATTCCACAGATGGATGCAAGGCACTGGGATATTTTCAAAGGCAGGCCAAAAAAAAAAAAAAAAAAGGAGAAAAAAAAAATCAATGACAGAGATAAGCTGATTTCTTATTCCTTCTCCTGAAGGCAAGAGGATTACATGATTCATCTTCATGCCCACTTTAGGAGATGCAAATAAAAGTACTGCTGAGACTATTTTTGAGTTCTTCCTCAGGACAGGAGAACAGATTTCCCATGTTTTGGCAAATCATGGAGGAGCATAAAATTACAGATGCTGCTCCACAGGCATCAGTGCAGCAGTCACCTCCAAAAAAAAAAAATAGGAGTAAGTGAGAAAGTGCTGCTCTTCAGTGAACAGAGCCCAAGAATAAATCAACAATTTGGGAGATGCAAGATCCCTGTCAGCCTCCCTGCGGCCTGAGAACAGCACATAGCAAAGCATGTCTGAGACGTTATTTAATTGTGGATGGGGGCTGAGGAAGAGAAAAACCAGAACAGAAATCATTCTTTTTGTCACTTTATAAAAACACTCTGAAGATTTCTGTTTGCTGCCTTTTTTTTTTTTTTAAAGCAGCTTCATAAAACCTAACCAAAGCCTGACATTATTCTATAGAAAAAAACCTCTTAAATCCCAATCAGTAAAACTTGAGCACTGCCTGATACATTTATATGAAATTCTTTATAAATCACACAGATATGTAGAAGTTAAGTTCTAAATTATTGCTGAGTTATTCTGCACAGCCCTGGGGTGCACACAGCAGGTTTTGGAGAGCCCCAGGATGGGACTGAGCCCCATAAACTGGAATTATTCTACAGACCAAAGCTTTTTGGTTGTGCAACCCAATCAGCAAAAAACCTCAGCACTGTCCAACACATTTACATAAATTCCTTATAAATTACCCAGACATGTACAAGTTCTACTGGGTTATTCTGCACATCTTCGGGGTGCACACAGCAGGTTTTGGAGAGCCCCAGGATGGAATTGAGCCCCATAAATCAGCATTATTCTATAGAACAAATCTTTATGGTCATAAAACTTGAGCTCTGCCCGACACATTTACATGAAATTCTTTATGAATTATCCAGACACCTACAAGTCAGGTTCTAGGTTACTGCTGGGTTATTTTGCACACCCTTGGTGTGCACAGATCAGATTTTGGTGAACCCCAGGGTGGAACTGAGCCCCCCAGATCTGCTGAGGGGGAAGAGGACTCACGGCTGGGAATGAGCGGTCTCGTAGCGCTCGAAGGAGTGGGACAGGTCGTGTTTGTTGTTCATGTAGCACTGCGTGCACAGGTCGTAGTCAAAGCACATTTTGCATTTCCACCTCATGCCTCGGATGCCGTGCTTCTTGCAGCAGTCACAGATGATGTTGGGGTGACGGACACCTGGGGGAGCAAAAGGGAATGGGAGATCCACAAAAATTCCAGGGAAAATCAGGTTCTTAGAACAACCCTTCCAGCATTGCAGAATGCTAAACCCTTCCTAGAAAAACACCTTTGAGATCCACACAAATTCCAGGGAAAAGCAGGCTCTTAGAACCACGCTTCCAGCACTGCAGAATGCCAAATCCTCCCAGAAAAACACCTTTGAGATCCACAAGAATTCCAGGGAAAGCCTGGAACCTGAGCTCAAGTTTCTCTGAGGTGCATATTTGGCTTTTGACATCCCTGAGAACTCTGCTGCAGCATCTGCAACAGCAGCATCACCCCTGCTTTAAAGAGAGGGATGGGAGAACCAAATCAACTGATCTGGAGAAATTTAAACAAACGCTACTTTTAATTTGCAGCAGCAAGCCAGAGCTCCTTCCCACCTTAGAATGACCCTTCCAGCACTGCAGAATGCCAAACTCTTTCAGAAAAAAAGCTTTCCCTGAGCCAAGGGCAGGCAGGAGTACTTCACACACAAACACAATGAACACAGAAATCCAGTGAGTGCTGTGTTTACCTCTTTCTAGCTTCTTACATTCTCATTTTTTCATCCCAGTCGTGTCTAAAGTAAATATCTCTGTTCATTACAGCACAAATACTGCTCATGGAAGAGTGCCATGCTTAGTGCTGGGCATTGAAACAGCTCTGCTTCTAAAGAGAAATTATTTAAGGGCTAGAAATCCCTGGCACAACTGTTCTGAATGAACCTGCTCCTCTAATCCACACTGTACAGAATTAGGACACACCACTCTAAAGAGGATTTGAATGAACTTCAATGAATGCATGTTTTAAAGGGGAAAAAAAAATCCTGTATTGTAGGTGATGCAATCATACAATGTGAAGTGATATGTGTCATTTGAAACATCCATTTCCTGGCTGCAGGGCCTCTCTGCAGAACGACAAAGCCAGTGAAAGTGTTCAGCTCACAGATGCAAAATGCAGGAAAGCAAAGCCTTTGCACAGAGGGAATCAGGAATGTCCTGGCCACGCACAGGTGGTGCCAAAGGCACGAGGGACACGGGCAGGAGGTGGCTGTGCCCTTGCCCAGGCCCTGCTCAAGCAGAGCCTTTGCACAGAGGGAATTGGGAATGTCCTGGCCACGCACAGGTGGTGCCAAAGGCACGAGGGACACGGGCAGGAGGTGGCTGTGCCCTTGCCCAGGCCCTGCTCAAGCAGAGCCTTTGCACAGAGAGAATCAGGAATGTCCTGGCCACGCACAGGTGGTGCCAAAAGCATGAGGGACATGGGCAGGAGGTGGCTGTGCCCTTGCCCAGGCCCTGCTCAAGCAGAGCCTTTGCACAGAGGGAATCAGGAATGTCCTGGCCACGCACAGGTGGTGCCAAAGGCACGAGGGACACGGGCAGGAGGTGGCTGTGCCCTGCTCTGCTCACCTATCTGGGCGTTGTCATAGAGCAGCAGGTCGTAAGCCCCCTGGAAGCCCGTGCGATAGTTGGTTCTGTTGCCCTGATCCCACTGCACCACCACGGTCTTGTCCGGCGTGGTGAGGCTGCCCGTCCGGCCGATCTCCACCACGGTGCCCACGTTGCCCTCGCCGCTGTCCTGGCTGCCCCACTTCCAGTCCACTCCACGGACCACCCGCATCCCCACCTGCATGCTGGCATGGGGCTCCAGGTCCATGGATCTGCACAGCAAACCCTAAAACTCCTCCTGCAGAGGGGTCTCGGAGACGGGCGGGATCACCGGCAGCACTGGCGGCGTCGTGGGCAGCATGGTCAGCACGCCTGGAAATACAACAGGAATTGAGGTGATTCCCCGCTCCACACAGCACATTCCCTTGGAAATACAACAGGAATTGAGGTGATTCCCCGCTCCACACAGCACATTTCCCCTGGAAATACAACAGGAATTGAGGTGATTCCCCACTCCACACAGCACATTCCCTTGGAAATACAACAGGAATTGAGGTGATGCCCCACTCCACACAGCACATTTCTCCTGGAAATACAACAGGAACTGAGGTGATTCCCCGCTCCACACAGCACATTCCCTTGGAAATACAACAGGAATTGAGGTGATTCCCCGCTCCACACAGCACATTCCCCTGGAAATACAACAGGAATTTAGGTGATGCCCCACTCCACACAGCACATTCCCTTGGAAATACAACAGGAATTCAGGTGATGCCCCATTCCACACATCACACTTCCTTGGAAATACAACAGGAATTCAGGTGATTCCCCGCTCCACACAGCACATTTCCCTTGGAAATACAACAGGAATTCAGGTGATTCCCCACTCCACACATCGCATTTCCCTTGGAAATACAACAGGAATTCAGGTGATGCCACTCCACACAGCACATTTCTCCTGGAAATACAACAGGAATTGAGGTGATTCCCCACTCCACACAGCACATTTCTCCTGGAAATACAACAGGAATTCAGGTGATGCCACTCCATACATCACACTTCCTTGGAAATACAACAGGAATTCAGGTGATGCCCCGCTCCACACAGCACATTTCCCCCCGAGAATGATCTGGCTGCAGAAAAAGCCTGACCTGCTGAGGAAATAAATCTCTGTTAAGCTTAAGCATTGATGGGAATGATATAAAAACTAACCATGCTTCCAAGATCCATCAGCATCTGCAATAATATCCAAAAACTTGTTCCAGAGAGCTGTGCATGAGGGAAGAGAACTGGGCAAGGAGTCTACAAAATTCCAGTACCGGCCCTTGATTCCAAACTCAAGAACAAGCACAAGAGCCACCGGAGACACAACAGCAGCAGAAACAAGCAAGCACAGTAAATAAAAATTGAAAGAAATTACCAAGAAAATGCCAGCAGCAGGATTTTGCCAATAAAAGCCAGTCTCAGTCTATTTTTCAGGCAGTCTCCTCACATGCATCTTTTCTCAATATGAGTTTCACCTGCCCCTCAAGCCAGTTTTGGTTTTGATTTGAGGATACAGGAAGCTTTAAAACTTGAAAGAAGCGTTTGTCCGTTTTCCCCAAGTAAAGGCAGTTTTTCAAAAACATGGACAATGTCAGATTAATTTCAGTCTTTTCCTGTTATTTAGGGCTGCAGCAGGAACAGGGAAGGGCTGTTGCTGCAATAAACCCAGCAGATTTCGGGCTGGGATCAGTGAGACAGGGACAGCCTTCCCAAGGGTTGCCTTGACAATGGGTAAATGAGGTGAACACCACACAGATGCAGCACATCCTCAATTCTGAATTAAATCAGGTTCTTAAATCAAGCAGATTCTCAAATCCTTGTTTCTCTCTTTACCAGCACAAGACAGAGAAGAGGAATGTGGCTTTCAATATGCAGAGCCTGGAAAAATCTCCTGCAGCATCCTCAGGCATCCCTGGGTCTCCCTCTCCCTCCTGAGCGATCCGTAACACCCAGATTTTCTCAAAAATGGAAAAAAAGGGCCCAAGAGGATGCCAAGGGATAAATAATGCAGATGGCACAAGCAAAGCTCCCGCAGCGCCAGGACACAGAGGGTGAGGAGCTGAGGGGATGTGCTCAGCAGCAGGAGCAGGAGCGGCTCTGGGCCCTGGCATGTGCTGTCAACGCTCCCAGCCACCAATAAAAGCAACTGAAACCACCAAACCCTAAAAATAAACCCGTCCTCCAGCCAAACATCCCCTTTTGAACGCGTGGAGGAGTCGTTTGATGCAAAACCACATTTCCAGCGTGCAGCGTGAGCCCCATCTCTGCTCAGCTTCAGCATCTCTGCAGCTTCTGCCTCTCCCCCTCCTCATGGCTGTGACATCCAAACCCCTGGCACACGAGGACAGCACCAAACCCAGCTCTCCTCGAGAACTTCACATCATCCTCCTTCTAATCAGCACTAAAAGTCACCCTGGGCGACCCTTTCATTTGTTTTTTGTGGGGGTGGATGTAACATTGCTGAGCTGAAGGTGCACCCGTGTTTACTGTCTTAACGACAGCAGCAATTGTCAAAGAATATCCTTTTTAGAGCCTAGTGAGATTTCCCCTCTTCTTCCAGATCAGAGATGAATAAAATGCACTATTTATTGCTTCAACTAAGAGGCAGAACTGCTTTTTTTAAAGGCTGCTATGAATCAGTCAAGGCAGTCAAGCAGAGAAAACAAATGGGAACATCCAACAATGCAAAATAAAGCACGATTCAATTATTGTTACAGGGCTTTTCCCTAAAAAGAACCACCACCACCCCTTCCTGTTTCATCCAAGGGAACTGAGGGTGGGTACCAACAGAGGGAAAAGGAATTCCACGCTTAGGGAAGGAAGCAACAAATTCCACAGGGTCCTGGGTGGGGATAGAGGGTCACTTCCCAGCCTGAAGAGCTTTCTGCCATTTCACTGGGCCTTCTTCCTCTCCCCGGGAATGAATGAACCAGCACAGGCTGAGAACTCTCAGTACTCCAACGAAGGCAACGCCAGTTCCAGCGATTATTGATCAAAGAACATTCCAGGCCGTCCCACAAACCCACAAAGCGTAAATCCCCGCGGCATAAAGGAGGATAATCCCTCCCTACCTGCAAGGAGCAGAGCAGCCTGGCACTGACACATCCTGAGAGGAGCCCAGCAGAGAATCCCGACAGCAGAGCCAACCCTGTGTCCCAGAAATGCAACCCCACACTTTCCCTGTGCACCTTCCCACAAATTCTGGACGCTGCCGGAGCTCAGCTGCACCCCTGTGACGCTGAATGCTTTTAAAAGGGCTGCAAAAAACCCACCAGAGCTGCAAAAAACCCACCAGAGCTGCAAAAACCCACCAGGACTGCAAAAACCCACCAGGGCTGCAAAAACCCACCAGGGCTGCAAAAACCCACCAGGGCTGCAAAAACCCACCAGGGCTGCAAAAAACCCACCAGAGCTGCAAAAAACCCACCAGGGCTGCAAAAACCCACCAGGGCTGCAAAAAGCCCACCAGGACTGCAAAAAACCCACCAGGGCTGCAAAAACCCACCAGGGCTGCAAAAAGCCCACCAGGACTGCAAAAAACCCACCAGGGCTGCAAAAAACCCACCAGGGCTGCAAAAACCCACCAGGGCTGCAAAACCCCACCAGGGCTGTAAAAACCCACCAGAACTGCAAAAACCACCAGAACTGCAAAAACCCACCAGGGCTGCAAAAACCACCAGAACTGCAAAAACCCACCAGGGCTGCAAAAAACCCACCAGGGCAGCAAAAACCCACCAGGGCTGCAAAAACCCACCAGGGCTGTAAAAACCCACCAGAGCTGCAAAAAACCCACCAGGGCTGCAAAAACCCCACCAGGGTTGCAAAAACCCACCAGGGCTGCAAAAACCCACCAGGGCTGCAAAAACCCACCAGAGCTGTAAAAAACCCACCAGGGCTGCAAAAACCCACCAGGGCTGCAAAAACCCCACCAGGGCTGTAAAAAACCCACCAGGGCTGCAAAAACCCACCAGGGCTGCAAAAACCCATCAGGGCTGCAAAAACCCACCAGAGCTGCAAAAACCCACCAGGACTGCAAAAACCCACCAGAGCTGCAAAAACCCATCAGGGCTGCAAAAACCCACCAGGGCTGCAAAAACCCACCAGGGCTGCAAAAACCCACCAGGGCTGCAAAAAACCCACCAGGACTGCAAAAACCCCACCAGGGCTGCAAAAAACCCACCAGGGCTGCAAAAACCCACCAGAGCTGCAAAAACCCACCAGGGCTGCAAAAACCCACCAGGGCTGCAAAAACCCACCAGGACTGCAAAAACCCACCAGGGCTGCAAAAACCCACCAGGGCTGCAAAAACCCACCAGGGCTGCAAAAAACCCACCAGGGCTGCAAAAACCCACCAGAGCTGCAAAAACCCACCAGAGCTGCAAAAACCACCGGCAGCCCCTCGCTGGCTGATCTGAGGACGTGAATATTCCATTTTCCACCCAGGAAGGCACCGAGTGCCTCCTGCACTCCCAGCTCCTCCGCAGGGGAGACGCAGAACAGGAGGAAAGGGTTGTTCAGAACCTTTATGAGATGAATTACGGCGCTCTTGTGGTCTGAGCCTTGCCAGAGCAGCATTATCGACTTCCTAAGTGGAAATGTTTCACTCACTGAAGCAAATACTCCTCCCTTGATGCTGCCTGGGCCGTAATTATTCCAGGGAAGGACAGGTAGAGCTGCCAGAAATGATTCACGGAGGAAACATCGATTTCCCATGGGAATTTCAAATAATCACGAACGGATAATCCGTTATAAGAAAAGCAGATTTCTGAATCCTCATCTAACATTCTGACCTTGCCTATTGTGACACAGGAAAGAGCAGCCTAGATGTAATCTCTCAGTTTTAGGAAATTCCACTGAAACTTAATTGGGAAAAAAAAAGGGAAAGACTCCAGCTTTCAGCCCACAACATTTTAGCTGCAATAATTGTGGCAACTTTCTGCCAGCGTTCGACTGTGACAGCCCAATTTCCACCTCGTGGGAGGCAAAGGTTGCTGCTGGTCTGGCCCCACAGCAAACAGAACCCAGTGCTGCAAGCAGCTGACAAAAATCAGTGCCTGGAACCCAGTGATCACATTATTTGAACAGCACGGTAAACAGAGGAAGTGTTTAAAAGAAAAAAAAAAGATAGCTTTTTTTTCTTTCCTTTACACATATTTTGCAATCTGAATTTTCTTCTGAGGTGAATTGCTCCCGTTTAGAGAGATTTGTCCATGCAGGGGATGCTGCTTCCTCACAAATCACACACCTCCCCAAAATTCCCAACTCCCCCAACTGATCAGCCCCCAAAGCAGCCACCATTACGCTGCACCTTTTGAGAATAACATCACTGTCCATTTCTTACTCTTTTCATTCTCTTTCACTCTTCCAGTGCCATTAAATAAAGTCTTGTCAAGCCATTAAAAGGGTAGATTGATCAGCTACCACCACTTAAATCAAGACTTAATTTTGCATATCCTCACATCAAGAATAGCAACACAACTTTGGTGTAATGGCTGAATTAAGCTAGCTCATACTGACTTAAAAACTGGTTTTTAGCACTACCACTTTCTCCACTGAGCATTTCCCTACAGAAATACGGCTCAGCAGGGTTTTCTCCTTTTCCTGACACAAATTTCACAGCTCAATGCCTGCCCAGAGCTCGCCTGCACCGTCAAGTATTTTCCTACCTACAAGCCAGAAATAAATACTTTTGTGCTCTTTCATAACAAACAACTAGGATCAAACACCTCTGCTCAAGGCTTACGGGTGCTAAGTTTATTACTAAAGTTAGCATTCACGCCAAAACCCTAAAATTCACACAAATATAGTCGCTGTTGGATGAAAACAGAGGAGAAAACCAGCAAAACACACAGGAAATCAATATTTTTGACCCACCATGGACAGTGCCTTGCAGCAGAGAAGCTGTGGCTGCCTCATCCCTGCAAGTGTCCAAGGCCAGGCTGGACAGGGCTTCGATCAGCCTGGGGTAGTGGAAATAGGATGGGCTTTAATGTCCCCTCCAACCCAAACCAGTCTGGAATTCCATGAGATTCCCTTCCAAAGCTACACAGCCTCAACGACATTTTTCTTCCCTTCTCCTTGTGCAGTCAGGAATTTTGTTTAGTCTAAAATTCTGCAAAATGGCATCACTGGCACAGGGGGAGGGAGGCAGAGAGGAGCAGATGCTGCTTTTGTGGCTTAAATACCAAGAGCAGATAAATGAAGCCATTTTACTGATAAATCAGTCTGAGCTGAAATCAGAAAATCAGATATGGGGCAGCTGCCAGTGGTGAAACCAATCAATCAAAAAAAATAAAATAAAAAAAAAACCCTGCATGAGGTGAAATCATTTCCAGGGCCCAAACCTCACGTGCTCCCCGAGTGTATTTAACTGTATTACATAAACAGAATAAAGCAGGTGATTAATAAGCCTTTGCTCAGGGATTAATATCTTTGTCATTCCAGCATGAGAGCAGGCACAGGCACATCCTGAAACACAGGGATGAAATGCTAAAAATAACCAGCCAGGCTCAGAGTCCCCACCTAGCATTTTATCTCTGCAATCAACACTTGGCCTTTACAAATGCCAGCCCATTGATCTGTTTTGCCCAAACTCAATTTTACATTCCATTGTACGCTGGCTGTGCTCTGGCACTGAGTTGTTCCTTTTCCTCTCAGCAATATTTGAGTGGATCTCACTCTGCTTTTCCATCTGTTCCTTCACCTTGTTAAAGGATGCAAGTCTAAAGGGAGCACCCACAAATTTATTCATATTCAGGAGCAGTAGCTTTGTACAAACTCTTCATTCCAGCATTCTGGTTTCCTAAAAAATGGACTTCAACCTCAGAATAAATGATCTAAATAAATGATCTTCCACCTAAAGGTGGCAGAAGTTAGAGAGAAGTGACACATCTTAAATTTTGGGTTCCTTGTGTGTGAGTATGGCAGGACCCAAAAGCTGCAGTGGACACAAAAACTGAACTGAGTTGGCCTTGAACCTTCAATTTAACTCGAATTTCAACCCCCCTGTGATGACCACAGGCACAGAGAAGTGAACCTGCTCCAAAAACGTAACAGAGATCTGCACAAAATCCAAACCGGCTTTGTCACTGAGAGCTGTGCACCCAAAAGGGCATTTTGTCAGCACTGAGTAACAAAATTAATTAAACAGAAAGTGACAGTGATCACCCAGGAGCAAAGACACAGCACAGTGTTTTTCACGAATCAGCTCTGTGCTAAGTGCAGGACTAAACCATGAAACGAGCTTGGATTGCACAAGAGTCAATATTTGCTTTTAAACCCTGAAATGCAAACAGCAGCTTTAGGAAACACCACCATAAACCACAAATAAACAGCGGGCACGGGCTGCCACCACCAGAAGCCGTGGCACACCACAGGGTGCTGGGTTTGGATTCATTTCTTCTCCTTCACTGCAGCTTGTCTGGAGCTCAGGTTTTGTGACCAAAGCAGCGCTGACAGCACAGGGAGGTTTGAGCCGGGGCTGAACAATCAAAGCCTTTTCTGCTTTTCCCACTGAGGCTGAGGGTGCACAGGAATTTGGGAGGGAGCAGCCAGGGCAGCGGACCCCGAGTGGCCACAGGTGCTCAGCAATAAAAATTGGGGGAAGAAATAGGAAAGGGGGGTGTTTGGAGTCTCTTTGCCTTCCCAAGCAATCCTTGCACCTGAGGAGTTCCTTAATTTTACCCTTCCAGTCCTGTTCTACTGGGGTGAAAGGGAGCTGCCTCCCCACATACAAAGGTGGAATATCTTCTGCCGGCTCAGGGACGCTCAAAATTCACATTTCCTCATCAACATCCATCAAACCCTACAAAAGCACAAGTTCCCTCTACCAGCTTCCACTCCACAGGAAAACTTTTTTTTTTTTTTTTTGCTAAGATGAGTGCTCATGTGCCCAGTGGAGAATTAAAAGTGATTACAAGTTCACACAGGGCATCTCGTGGATCTCTCTTATTACATCCCATGAGATAATTGCTCATGAGCCTGATGAAATTTCCTTCTGGCTTTTGATGAACTGTGTTCTTTCCAGGAGGGAGAAAAAACAGCTCCAGCCATTTGCTTTAATTGGAGCCGACAGTTTGCAGATTTGAGCCCGGAGCCTTGAAAAAGCTCGGCAGCTGATGAGAATCCACTTTTTCCTCAATAGCAGATCTCCCAGTTAAATTTACATTGCTTTACAGTAAAAACAAATACTCCCTGCCCACACACACAACCACTAGGTAATGTTGCTTAAGGGAAAAAAAAAGCAATTATTTGCTAAGTTTGAATGAAGGTCTTTGCATAGAAAAAAATGGGAGGATGGTATATTAACTTTTCCATGGAAGATTTCAGTGGAAAAAAATGCAAAAACTCAGGATTATCGCATTGAGGGATTCCTCTCCATCTCCTACCAGGAATCACCATCACTTTTCTGGCCCTGGGCACTAAGAGGTCAATAATCAACCACTGGCATCTCTTGCTTCTGTGCCCAGAACAGTGACAAAAGCCACAATATTTAAAAAAAAAAAAAAAAAAAAAAAGTTTCATAAAGTCAAACACAACCCACCCAGGGCAGCTGGAAAATCTCCACTGCTTAAAGAACTAGCTTAACAGATCCATCAGGAAGGGTTTCAGTGTACTTCATCATGCCTTGTGGAAAGGAATGGACTAGGTGGCCTCAGCAAAATCCCTTCCAGAACTATTTTCAATCATCTAGAAATAGAGGATCAGACAGAAACATATTCCAACAGGGAGAAATCTGTCTTGGCAGCGGATTTCAACTGTGCTCTTCCTTGACATTGCTCTAATATATTTCTCAGAGGCAAGACCATCTGGCCCAGGGCTGATGGTGTGGAGCCCTGGGAAAGCTCAGGTCTGCATCTCTCTCACACCAGCTATCAACTCCTATTTACCATTAAAATCTGAGTTCATGCACTTAAAAGTTCACAAAACCCCAACCTAATGACATGATCGCCTGTCCAGAAAGTCAGCAAGCATCCCCAAAAGTCATTCAGAAATCAAAATCCTAGTTTACTTCAGGAGTGAAAAAATCGAGAGGAATTAACTCTGATGTCCTGAGAGGTGGCTGAATACTGGGGCTGAGAAAACAGAGCTGTGCCTCTGGGGTAGGGCTGCTCTCAGCTGTTTAGACTCCGGGACCCTCAGGTACAAAGGGATTAACAAATCCTTTGAGTTAGGAACACAATTCTTCCTCCTCCTCCTCCAATTTTTCCAAACGAAAAGCAGCTCCTTCAGCCTGGCACAAAGGGAGCTGGAGCATAAAACCTGCTGGATCCCTGATGAGCCTTGATAGCTCATCCTACCAACCTGAGATTCCCCTTCAGGCTTCCAGAACAGTCAGCACTGCACTCCTGCCTGCTCTCAGCCTGCAACTCGCCCTCTCTGCGCTCTGAAAGCAGATCAGAAGGTTTAAGTCTAATCTCTCCTGACGTGCCTTTGGCCAGGCAGGCATGTGGGAGCACAGCGAAGTGAGGAGCTCTTGCCTTCCTCACTCAGCCAAGGCTGGAGGGTCAGCATGTCCACCAATTCACCTCCAGGTCTGCGCATTTTGCAAGCCCAGATGTTTTCTTTGTGCTCTGGGGAACTCTGGAGAATCCAAGAGCACTCTGCAGATGGGAAATGGAGCCGCAGCTACACATGGGATTGGTGGCAGAGCCAGGGACAAAGCTCACACATCCCAGCTCCAAGTTCTGCTCTCCATGGCCTGGTCACAGGGAAAAAAAGGAAGTTTCAACCCCTGATCCAGCATCCCTAATTCCCTTGGGATTCCATCAGAAAACATGGCTCAAGGTCTAAGATCTATCAAATGAATATCCTGCCAGCACATCAATGTAACTTCACTGATTCCATACTCCAGTCTAAACGCTGGAAGATTTTTTTCCATGTTCTTAAAAATTCCAAACACTAGTACAGAGGGAAAAGAAATATTTAAATTCTGCAAGTCTCCCAAGAAACAACAGACTCCACTTTGTTTAAGGGGAATTCAAAGATCTCTCTCCATCGGAGCTTCCAGGGAGAGTGCATGGAAAGGTGTGTTGGTCTCCCTCTGAGAACACCGTATTACAATTCTCCCTCCCAAAACACCCTCGACAAGCCATGAATCAGAATCCTCGAAAAACAACCAGGACTCAAACAGGACTCTCCATTCTATCCCTGGAAAACAGCAACTGAAGGGAAAGGGCAGGATCAGAGCTGCTGTGAGTGGCACGGTCACATTCAGCACAGCCCTGGATCCTGCCAGGAGCACTCCGGGAGCAGAGAGGATGAACAAGGCAAACAGATTTGATGGGAACAGGCACGGACAACACGACCTCAGAGACCTGAACTGGGTTGGAGAAAGCCTTCAACTCCAGAGAAACCACCAGGACCAGCCTCTGTGAGCAACAAAATCAAACACACAAACACAAGGCAGGAGATGAGCTCGTTTCTGAGGCAGCAGCCACAGCTCTGAGAATTCCGTGCTCCTGGAGCCACCCACTTCTAGATCAAGGCAGCTTCAAAAGCCATGGACATGCCCCTTCCCAAGGAAAAGGGAAGGAGCCAACTGCAACCACCACACAAAGTGTGGTACTCCCACAGTTTTTTTGCAGATTCCTAGACATTTGACAAAGTTTCGGTGGAAAAAGCATCCCAATTCTTCCAAACAATCCCAGCAGTGGCCATTGCAGACCAAAGCAGAAGAATAACAGATCCTTCATACACCAATCTGGCAGAGGATTTTTGCAGCCACAGAGCTCCAAACATGCACCCAAAATAAATGTCAAAACATATGATGTTATATAGCAATATCAGAATAAGCAGAGAATTGTGCTGAGCCAAATATCACACAAATATGAAGCTCCTTCTCATGGCAGTGACTCACAGAGCTGTGCTCTGCAAAGAGGAAGGGATGGGAAACACATTCACCTTTGTGAAGCCAAAAAAGGGAATAACTCTTCAGTAAAACAGAGTCTGTGGTGATGGAAGCTCTTTGTTAATAATGCTGCAGGCACCCTAAAGGAACTCCTGTCCTTCCACCACGGAACTAAACCAGTCTGGAAAACAGGGACAAGGTACTGAGGGCACACCAGTGGTAGAGCTGAGACTACAGAGAGTTACCTGATACTCATCTACTCCCCTCTAAGTTAAAAAAGAACTTTTTAAAGGAACCACCACATGCCCAAAAGATGTCACCTGCTCCAGACACAAACCTAGACACCTACAACTCAGAGCAGAAAGCAAAGCTCAAAACAGGGCAAGAGCCTCTCCAGCTCTGCCTAGGCTGTGGTCTCATCTCCATTATCTACTTGTCACACAGCATCATTCCCACCGTAAAAATGCGGGATGTGGGTTATTTACAGGAGCTGCATCCCTTCACAATTCACTCCTCCAGATCCTGAAACCGTCAATGGAAAAATCAACAGGTAATCGAGCGCAGAGGAAGGTCCTAGAAGGAGGAACAACTGCATCATTCTTCATGGCAAGCAGTTTCAGGAAACCATGGAGGTGCTAAACAGAGGAGAAAAAAAAATGGTACCTCATTTGAGCCACATACTCTCCTCCTACAGCAACAGAGAAGTGCAGGGGATGTCATGAGGCTCTTAGCCAAAAAGGGAAAAGGTTCAACAGCAAAGCCAAGCTCAAGTGACCTCCATGAAGGTGAGCCAGGGCTCAGTCGCTTCTCAGTAAGGTAGAAAACAGAATTTGTGACATTCAGAAAGTAATTCTGCAGCTGAACACGGGCAGTGAAACGAGAGCAAACACCTTCAGTGCCTCCAGTGCAGCTGCACCAACTTCTCTGGGTTTAGCCTGGCCCTTTCTGCCTCCATTCAGGCAGACTGGAAATACAGAACAACAGGAGAGAAACAACCACATGTGCCTTCAGCTCCGAGCTTCCTTCCCCACACGCTCCAGGGACAACGAGATTCCCGGCAGGAATCACCGCCCCCAGCTCATCCAGCCGGGCCTTACCTGCAGTACCTGTTGGGGAACAGGACGGGTGTGCAAGGCTCCAGGGCAGCCAGGAAAACACCAACGGAGCCGGAGCAGCAGCGGCGGGCGGGCGCGGCCTCAATCCCGGCTAAAGGTGCTGGAACCACCCCGGCTAAAGCTGCCAGAACCAGCCGGGCTAAAGCGGCCTCAATCCCGGCTAAAGGTGCCGGAACCACCCCGGCTAAAGCGGCCCCAATCCCGGCTAAAGAGGTCAGAATCACCCCGATAAAGGGGCCAGAATCACCCCGGCCAAAGCGGCCAGAATCACCCCGATAAAGGGGCCAGAATCACCCCGATAAAGGGGCCAGAATCACCCCGATAAAGGGGCCAGAATCACCCCGGCCAAAGCGGCCAGAATCACCCCGATAAAGGGGCCAGAATCACCCCGGCCAAAGCGGCCAGAATCACCCCGATAAAGGGGCCAGAATCACCCTGATAAAGGGGCCAGAATCACCCCGATAAAGGGGCCAGAACCACCTCGATAAAGGGGCCAGAATCACCTCGATAAAGGGGCCAGAATCACCTCGATAAAGGGGCCAGAATCACCCCGATAAAGGGGCCAGAATCACCTCGATAAAGGGGCCAGAATCACCCCGATAAATGGGCCAGAATCACCCCGGCCAAAGCGGCCAGAATCACCCCGATAAAGGGGCCAGAATCACCCTGATAAAGGGGCCAGAACCACCCCGGCCAAAGTGGCCAGAATCACCCCGATAAATGGGCCAGAACCACCCCGGCTAAAGCGGCCAGAACCACCCCGGCCACTTGCAGCTGCCCCATCCTGAGGGGAAGAACCCAGGAAAAGGCAGGCACGTACCTCAGCGCGAAGGCAGAGCCGAGGATCCCCAGAGCCACAACCCCGGCGCTGCGCTCGCCGCCGTCCCTCCTCCATCCCCACGGCCGCGCCCGGGCGGGCGGAGAAGGCGGGTGAGGGGCTCGCCTGGGATCCGCCCTTATCCCGCTGCCTCCCGCTGTGGCTGTGGCAAATCCCCGCCCGCCCCGGAGCCGGGCCGCGTCCCCGGAGCCCGGCCGTGTCCCCGCGGCCGCCGCGTCCCCGCGGTGCCGCTGCCGCAGCCGCAGCTCGGCCCCGAGGCCGCCCCGCCTGCGCTCCCGCGGGCAGCCGGGAGCCGTAGTTCCGCTCCGGGCGCTCCGACTACAACTCCCGGGAGCCCGCGGGGAGCCCACGGGGAGCCCCAGGCCCGGCCCGGCTCGGGGGTGAGGGGAAAAGTCCGGGATAGTGTCCGCATTGCCCGGGCGGAGCGGCCGCGCAGCCCGCGGGAGGGATGCGGGAGGGATGCGGAGGGATGCGGGAGGGATGCGGAGGGATGCGGGAGGGATGCGGAGGGATGCGGGAGGGATGCTCGCGAGTGAATGGTTGAGTGTTTGGGGTTTTTGGGATCGATCAGTCCGACAATTCCTTGGTTTGGCGGGATCAGATGTTAAAGGAGCGGGTTTAGATTGGATGTTAGAGGGAAATTCGGCGCTGTGGAGGGGGTGAGGTCGTTCAGGGAAGGTGTAGGTCAGCCGTCCCTGGGAGTGTTCAATGCCAGCGCTTGCAGCAAGCTGGGATAGTGGAAGGTGCCCCTGTCCATGGCACGGGGAACGAGATGATCTTCACGGTCCCCTTCCAACCCAAACTGTTGTGTGATTCCGTGAAGGGAATCCTTGTCTTTGTTCAGCAGGTGGGCTTTGAAATCCTCCTCCCGCTGCCTGTCCCAGCCTTCTGCCTGGAATGAGACCAGGGGTGGCTGAAATGCTGCCACATGTGAGTCTGAACACCTGAATCATGGAATGGCTTGGGTTGGAGGGGACCTTAAGGCTCCAATCCCCCTGTTGTGGACAGGGACACAGTCCACTAGGCCAGGTTGCTCCATCCAGCCTGGCCTTGAACCTTAAAGCATAGGAGTACTACTTTTATAATTGCCTTCAGCGGCAATTTAGGAGTTTCTGTCCTGTCTGTGATGATACTAGTGTTAGATGATCGATGACAGTGTTCATGTGACTCTCTCCTGTCAGGTGCAGGACACACAAACTCCTCTGACTTTGCCCCTGCTGGGCTCAGAAACACCTTCAAAACTCTGGTTAAGTGAGGCAAAACCTTGCCAGCATTGATGCCCTGCGCTCACAGCAGGAATGTGACAGCAAGGTCACAAAAAACCCCATCCCTTGTGCCACCCCACGCCGTCAGGAGCCGCACCAGAGCCCTGGAACTCAAGCAGAGGGAGGAAGGACATCAGGCAGCAGCATGGCCCGGGGCTCGTGGAGACCGAAAAGAGAAAATTTCTGAGACAGTGTCAGGGCACAGCAGCTGTTACCCTGAGTTTGATGGCTGCAGGGTACAAAGGACCTGTCCAAAAACAAGCTTGTCGCTGCCACTCGATAAAGACGACCAGCAGGACTCGGTGTCCCTTGTCCTCTGTGTTGCGTAAAAGTGATGTTGGCCAGGGCAGCTAAACACACAAACTGGGAAACGTGAACACGTGAGCATGGAACGGGGGAATTGATCTGCCTTGGTCCTGCCACAACTGCATTTCGTGTCAGCCTTTGGCCAGAAGGTGAAAAGTGACTGCTAGGAAATATTTTGGAATGTGGTCAGTGGGTCTGAACGTGCCCTGGTGTCCCTCAGCTTGATTTTTGCCAGGAAGATTTATATTAATGCAAGTATAAAAATGAATTAGAGGCAGCTGAGTGCAGCCAACACCAGTTGTCCTGCAAGATAGAGTTTTGGGCTCACTCAATAAATATGAAATAATTCAGGCCTTACTTTTGCCAGTGTTTGTTCTCAACAGGAGCTTGCCCATCCAGGCTCTGAGTTATGTCAGGTTGGGGTGTTTTTTTCCTAGCTAATTTCTCTTTAAAAAATAAAAATGAAATATTTTAAGACTTAAAATTCAAGCTAATCTCTCTTTAAAAAAAAAAAAATAAAAATGAAAACCTAAATATTTTAAAACTGAAAATAATTAAAATTCAAGCTAGTCTCACCTTAAAAATAAAATTAAAAATTAAATTAAATTGTTTAAAATAAAAGAAAAAAAATCAAGCTACTCTCTCTTTTAAAAACAAAAACTAAATGGACTGTTTGCAAAGTTACCTCCTCAGGCACCATCAAAACGGGTCAAAATGCAGCAATGAAGACTCAGCTTGGATGTTAAGGAAAATTTGGGCACTGCAGCGTTTACTGCAACGGGCTGGAGTTGCACGGCACTGAATACTGGGGAGAAACCTCGTGCTTTTCCGTGGCCCTCTCCCGGTTTATCCCAGGATATTGGCAGGAATCGTTCTTCGCCCACTGGATGCCGCTGTTCCACAGAAATATTCATGGATTGTTCCTCCAGCAGCCTCTGTCAGCCATGGAAGCCCCTCCAGGCTGTGTGGGTTTATCCCTGTGAACCTCATGGGGTTTTTTGATTTTGGGTTTTTTTTCCCCCAAAAAATGAATCTCCTTAATATTTTGAACCTTCCAGACACGGCACGTGGGAAGCTTGGGCCGCTTGATCCCTTCGTGATGCTCTTTGAAGGTGAACGTTTCGTGGGATAAAAATATATATTGGTGGGATAAAAAAGGGTATTGGCGATGGAGGGGAAAACAGGCTGCCCAAAATGTGTTTTCAGGACCTGGAGAGAAAAATGATCCCCCGAGTGCGGGTCTTGCAGTGTTGTTTTGCATGATTAATACAGGGGGAAAGAAAAAAAAAAAATGGTTTGGAGAATCATCTCCTTAAAAGCAGAGTCTGGAAGAGGCAGCAGGAGCCACTGACGTTACCTTCGGAGGCAGTGACCTGGATAAAGCAGCAAGGATGAGCGTGCTCCCACTTTTCAGGGAAAAACCAAGGGTATTTATAGCTCAGCTCAGGCTCAGAACAAAGCAAAGTGACCTACATCCCTCCAGTGCCCAGCTCTGGGGAATTAACTTTGAGGAAATTCAGTCCCACATTTAGGTCTCTCTCCTCTGAACAAAATGGAACCACAGCTTAATAGAATCCAAGCCCAAGGGGGATTCCTCTTTGTTCCCTCCCAGGATTTTTTAGCGCTGAAAAACAACTGGAAAATGTAGCAAAAAAGAAGAGTTAAGGGTAGCAGGGCCAGGCAGGTGACAGACTCGGTGTGGGATAATCCCCTGTGCTGGCAATTCTGCTCTTTGAGGGGTGTTTGGAGTCCCCTCTTCCTCCTGTGGCTGCTCCACACAATATCTAAGGCAGGATCCCCTCAATGCTCAGCATCGCTGAAAAATTAGGAAAACCGGCTGGATTCTTGTGCCTACAGCCCAAGGTTTTGTGGAGGAGACTAACAGAGAAAAGAAACTCGTAATAAATTGCTAAATATCAACTTCCTCCCCTGCACTCTGCCCACTCCCCCAGAAGCACATATGAAAAATAAACAAACAAACAAGCAAAAATAAATAAACAAATTAAAAGGGCAAATCAAATTCCCATTCAATGATTTCCTGTGTTTCTGACTTTGGGGTTAGAGGATTTCAAAATCAGAAATGTCTTCTCAGCCTTCCCTCCCTAACATGGTTTATTTGTTGTGCTGGAGGAGCGCAGCATATGGAATTGTGCAAGGGAAGCCTGTCCATGCTGCTATAATTAGCTGCTGGTGGTGACAGCAGGCATCTTGGCTTCTTTATTATTTTAAAATTCTCAGCACTGTGTGATGGGGTGAGTTTCTACCACGCTGGAATGCTAATGGGTGAGAAAGCCTGGGAGCAGAGCAGCAGCATTTGGCTCAAAAAAATCCCAAAGTGATCCTGAAATCAGTGGGATAACTCCAGCCCTGAACCTGGGCCCAGCCACAGGGTACACAAGGAAACCAATCCTCCTTTTCTTCTTTTTTCCTGCTGCAGTTATTTAAGCAACTCACTGATGTACCTGAGTCGAGGCCTGTGTGGCTGTAAATGAATATTTGGTTTTGTTCCTGGGGGGTCGGGTCCTTGTGCCTCTCCGTGGTGCACACACAAGGATTTTATGAACAGTGCTGGTGCTGTGATTCTTGTCAGGTCCTGCCCTAAATCAGAGTTCATTTTTCAAAGTGAAGCTGCACACAGCAGCCACACGCAAGGATTTTATGAACCGTGCTGGTGCTGTGATTTTTGTCAGGTCCTGCCCTAAATCAGAGTTCATTTTTCAAAGTGAACCCACCCTTCCAGCCCCTGATGAGCCCCAGGTTTGGAGATATTTACAGTCGCTGCCTTCTGCTGAAAACCCAACTCATGAAATCCTGCTGCTGCAGGGGCCCTGGGGGAGTCACCAGGAGGAACATCCCATCTTTGGGATGCAGAAAAGAGACACTGCAGGGCTGCCCAGAGCCCAGTCCCCGCTCCTGCGGTGCCCAGGGAAGGGGATTCACTGCCATTCCCTCCCAGGGATCCCTCTTTTCTATCCACACACCAAAACAGGGAATCTGGTGGGAGCAAATCCAGCGAGGAGTGCGAGACAGCGCAGCGTCCCTTTGTGCAGAGCCGGGCAGGGAGGACACGCCGATGGCAAACAAACGAGGAGCAGGGGAAGAGAGGAGGAACTGGCAAAGTTTCAGAGAGAAAAAAATGGAATTTCAGCGTAATTGTCCTGTGCAGGGCTCCTCAGGGTGTCTGAATGCACTCCAGGACTCAGCCTGCACTACCATCATCTGAATTACTTTGCCCCAAAGGGGCTTTTTTCTTGTCTAAATGATGCAGGGAGGGCTGGGAGGACTTTCCACGGGGTTTGTTATTGAGCGTTGTGTAAGAACCGGGGCTGGAGCTCCTTGAGGTTGACTTTGCAGGCAGCGCCGGCTGCGAGGAGCGTTTTTGTGCGGCGGAATTGGCCGCTGTGCCTCAGCCACGGGACCTGGGGGAGTCACAGGGCACTCCTGCAGATTTTATCTCCCCCCACACATCCCCTGGGACTGCAAATCAGCAACGTGCCTCAAGGCTTCTGGGCTGCTCAGGCAGGAAAATGCAGGCAGGTAGCAAGTTCTCAGTCAAGCTAATACTTTTTTGTCTTTAGAGGTCTTTCTGTAATTAGCTTATTGTCTGCTTGATTGTTGGCCACAGAGAGAGTTTCTGGCAGGTTAATTTAACAGAACAGGGCCTGATTTCCATTGTTATGGCTTTGTGTTGTTCCCCTTCTCAAAATCTTGCTGCCAAAGACATCCACTCCTGCCAGCTGGAGATGGATCCCTGGAAGGAGGCTGCTGAATCCACCTTGGGAAGGTTCCCAGGTAGTCCCAGATCCTCTCATCACTCCTAAAAACAGATGTGAACCTCAGGCTCCACACCCTTTGGACCGTGTTCCCATTATCCGTGTGCGGGAAAAATGCTGAATGGGATTTTCAGAACCCAAATGCGTGGTTCAGGAAAGTCTGTTCCATTTAAAACCAACAGTGATGAAGCAGTGTCTAAAATCTCACCCTAAATCTGTCGGTGGCTACAGTTAACACACAGTGACAAAGCAGAGATGACTTAAGCTCTTGGCTTATGGGGGTATTAAAAACCAGACCGAGATCTCCCTGGCTGACACCTCATGTGTAGAAATGCCAGCTCGAGTTGCTCATAAATGATCTTTCCAGCTCGATGTGTCATGGATATCTGCAGAGCATGAAGTCAGACAAAGCAGCCCCGTGTCCCAGTGATGAGGCTGGCTGATCCCACAGAATGCTTGTGCAGGCATGAAGCTTCCCCTGGAAAAACACTGGAGTGAGATCACGAGGAATTCTCATCTCTCTGTCACCCCGAGGTGCCACAGGGTGCAGCAGAACATCCTGGAGGAGGGACCAGAACAGATCTGCTGCTGAGGGCTGGAATTATGGAAAAAAAACCCAAACCAACAGCCGAGTGTTCTGTGTCAGCTCCACGCTGCTGCTGCTGCCTTCTCCTCCCACCATCACCTGCACTGCCTGCCCAGGCTCCAGCCCGATTAACAACAATTTTAAAAGTTCTTTTTTTTTCCCCAGAAATTCCCCCCAAAACAACACCACCACCACCACAGTGACAAACAGCACTTCACCCACAGCAGGGGAAACGCCTGCACCTCCAGAACCTGCCTGGGGATGCTGTGAGGACCTCCTGGATGACCCAGGGTGGTGGGGCTGAGGCAGACCTCCTGAAATGCACTCTTGCAAGATGACCCCAGGGAGCAATGTCCTGCGCTCTGCAGAATACGCCTTGCTGGGTTACTGGGCTCCATAAAGCTCGCTGGTCGTGTAGGGAGAAAAATTTTTGTGCTGGTGCCAGTGCTCTCTGTCTTTCTGTGGCACAGTTTCTCTCCAGCCAGAACAGAGCCCGTGTGAAATGCTGGAGACAAATTCCTTCACCCTCACGGTGAGGCAAGCTCATATCCATGGCTGTGATCAGTCCTGCCAAGCTTTTCTCCCCTGGGCAGGAGTTCAACCATCTTTTTCCACTCGTTTTTCTTTGGAATGGGCAGGTGAGGCTTTATCCAAGTGCAAAGCCTCCTCCTGGCATCTCTGCTTTTACCCTCACACCCAGGCTGAAGGATGCAGAGGAAGAAGAGGAGCTCACCACAGATTTGGCTGCCTGATGCTTCAGGGCTGAGCAGAGCAGAGAGCTGCAACCCCCAGGTCCTTCAGTTTGTGAGCAGAGGCTCACAATCCTTAATTAAAGATTAATTAAGCCCCTCAGAGCCCCATGGGCATGGAGGAATTAGGGAATACGAGGTGCCTGGCCTATAAGGGGGTGGTGCTGGAACCAGGGAGAGGCAGAACCAGCAAATTCAGCAGCACCTCAACAAACCCCAAATGCCTTTGCTATTGTTTGCTGTTGTTTCCAGGCACACTGCATTTCTATTACCTTTGGAAGCTGGAATGTTCCTTGGCTCTAACAGAAATGTCTGAACCTTGGAAGGGCAGAAAAAGCAAACAGGCAATGGAGTCACAGGCTCTGAGTGTACTGTGATGCCTTTTCCAAGCAGAATATGCTCATTGCTCCTTCTTGTTTAGTTTCATCCCTCTGAAACCAATTTTTATTGCTTTTTGATTCAAAACTAACCCAAATCACACACCGGTCCAGGACTCAAAGCAAGGAAGATTCCCAGTCCAAACTGGAGAAGATGAGGTGGAACTAAAAGGCAAAGATGGGTTTGTTTGTTTTTTTTTTTTACCAGAGGATCTCCGATGGAATAGTTCACATGGTGGAAGTTCTTTCTGCTGTAAATTCTCGGAGTAAAGATTATTTTTTTTTGAAAGAATAAAGAGTCTCTCTCAAAATACTTTGACTCTGAGAGCTGATATTTTAAGGTAAATACCAAATGACTGCCAAAATATCCAGACATTCAGTAATTGTGGATCTCCATCTGCTCCGGTTTCTATGGAACGCTCGTCTAGACAATGAGTTTTACCTCGTAACTCAAACACCCCAATGTTTGTGCCTCACTTTGCTCCCCCATTCCCCTTCTCCTGTATCATGGCCGTGCCCAGAGTTAGCTGAGGGTTCTGGGATCTCACAGCCTCAGTTTCAGGCACAGCACAGATGACTCAAAGGACATCTGTAGGCTTGGGGAAGAGAACTCAGAGCACTGAGCCAACGTGTCATTGTGAGATGAAAAATAATTTCAACAACGCATCCTGGAAAATGGTCCCATCAGTTCCCCGAGGCTGCCTCTAATGAATTCTAATTAGGAGCTGTCACTTCTTGTTAAGGGAAGACAGGAATGCTCCAGCTCTCCCAACCCTTAACCTCAGACACAGCGAGATGAGATCTGTCCCCAGGAACGGTTAAATTTGGGGGCATGTTTGCTCCTGGAGCAAATTAATTGGGAATTTCTGTGTGGGGAAGGGCAGGCAGCTCCAGGAGTGCTGGTTTCTCTCATGCTCTAAATCCATCCCCATCGAGGTGCCTGCTTGAGAACACTTTCAAACATTTGTGCCCCTCATTTCTCATCCTCTGGACCCCTCCCACATTTGTGCACTGGGTGGGTTTCCCCAGAAGGCAGATCCAAACCCCATAAAGCCGTCAGGGTGAGTGTCCAGTGTGAAAAGGCTGTGGATGTTGCCTGTTTATCTGTAGGTGTATAATTTAAAACCTTAAACCCTCCAGCCTCCTCTCTGCCTCCTCCCAGCACATTCCTTCCATCCATCTTTTTCAGCCTCTTGGTTTCTTGACAGCATTTACATAACCTGGCTGAAAACACTCCCACGGCCCATTAAATGCCTGCTCTGGAATCCAAAGCTCTGATTAAAAAGGCTGGAGCTTTCCAGCACTCCTTGCACAGATGGTTAATACTCACAGTTTGTTCTGCAGGGGAGAAAGTGGCGTTTTCTTTACAAGTGCATGCACCCCGAGCTTTCCCATGGGAACTGCTTGCTTTGTTCAGATTATTATTTCAAAGCTGCCATCAGACGTGATCACCCACTGGATTGGAGGGAGCAAAAGGAGATGATCAGATAATCCCTGAGGCACAGAGCATTTTGAGTTGGGTTTGAAGGGAGCTGTCACCCCATGGTCAATTTGTTTAGCTCGGGGGTCTCTCCTCCTCTGTCTCTTCCTAAAAATACTCGTGCAGACCTTTGGAGGTGTGGGGTGCTGTGGGAATTTGCACGAGGAAGAATGCTCTGAATCACATAAATATTGGCAAAGCACAGGCATGAAGCGAAGCCTTTGGTGCAGAAATATGGAGTGAAATCCAAACCTGAGTTTATTGCAGGAGTCAAGTTATTTATTACAGAAGTAAAGTGCCTGCTCACACAAATCCTGTCAATCAAATCTGTCTCAGATAAACATTCCCAAATCCAGATTTTAACCTTTTCCAGACTCCTCTCTGTCAAAAAACTCGGAAAACTCCCAGCGTTTCTCAGGCAGGAATCAGCACATGAGGAAGTAATTAATGAGTGCAGGAGGGGAAAAAAAATAAATTAAAAAAAAAAAAAAATAGAAGAATGTGCTGAATAGAGGCAAAATTGAGACCGAAACCCCTCATCCCACAGGCTGCCTGCTCAGTCCTCAGGATGCAGACAGAAGACATTCCAGCTCCTGACAAACAGCCTGAAGAGCTGCTGGAGCATTCAGCAACCCCCAGGGCTGGGCATTTGTGTAAAGACACGGTTGCACAGTAAATCTGACTGGCACAGGGGAGCGTCCTGAAGTGAGTATCTGGGAATCAGGAACGAGGTCATCCCCGGTCCTACACACACAGAATCCATGGCAGACAAATGCTGCCGTGAAACATCCCATCAGCGCTCCTCCAGTTTTCAGAAAGAGCTGCAATAATCAGTGAATTCATTAAGGAAAGCCTATAAAGTTTAGTGGAAGCTGGACCCAGAGCCAGGAGCGTCAGCCAAATCACCCCATTTCCAGCAGCCTGAGTCTCACCCAAGGTCTGGCAGAACAAATCCACTTAAAATGCCTGGAGGGGGAGGAAAAAAATCCTCCCATAAAAACGTTGCTTTGGATAAATCATAACCTCACAGGAACGCCGTGCCTCAGTTTCCCCGACGACAAATGAGGGTGCCAGCAGCGCCTCTCAACTAATTCCCAGCAGTGCTGTAGGTTTGATTAACATTTATGAAACCAGCACGCACGATCCTTGGAGGGGAGCTGCTGCCCGAGAACTGTTGTGATTGTTGCTTATTCCCGAGGTGCCTGAAAGAGGGAGCCTGGCAGAATTCCAGAAGGAATATCCTTGAGAGCTCAGGTAAAAGATGAGCCAAATTAGGATTCATTACAAACCTGGGGGGGTCTTAGAGCTGAGTTCAGAACTGAGCTTCGTCTGTCCCATGAGGGACAAAATCATGGAATTTTGGGTTGGAAGGGACCTTTGAGGGGTAAAATCAAGGAATTTTGTGTTGGAAGGGACCTTTGAGGCACAGATCATGGAATTTTGGGTTGGAAGGGACCTTTGAGGCACAGATCATGGAATTTTGGGTTGGAAGGGACCTTTGAGGCACAGATCATGGAATTTTGGGTTGGAAGGGACCTTTAAAGATGCATCACACACCCGGATAAAACCAGCTGGGCTCTGCCAGAAGAGCCCACGTGGAGGGCATGTCCAGAACACCTCAGAATCCCTGGAAGTGTCCAAGGCCGGGATGGACAGGGCTTGGAGCAACCTGGGACAGTGGAAGGTGTCCCTGCCCATGGCAGGATGAGCTTTAAGATCCCTTCCAACGCAAACCATTCGCAAAAAGCCAAACTCCCGGCTTTCTCCTCCTGCCTCTTATCAGCTCCCATTTCCCCCGAGGAGAAACCACAGCTTTTAGCAGGTTTTAAAGATGCTCTCCCGGTTAATCCACGCCCGTGTCCCTCATCCACCTCCCGTCAGCTGCCGGCAGCTCGTTCGGAGCAGGGAACCACCCGGACGAGCGTGTCCAGCTCCGGGGTCTCTCCTCCGCTGCCTCTTCCTAAAAATACCCGCACGGACCTCCAGGGATGCGGGTTTGGGAATGCGCCGGGTCCCGGAGGGAGGCGGGCGGGGTCCGGGCGCCCCGGGGGCGGGGGGCTTGGCTGCAGGGCTCGGGGCTCTGCCGTGTCCCCGCTTGTCCCCGGTCCCCCCCGTCCCCTCTGTCCCCGCAGCCCCTCCCGCCGCCGAGGGCGGACTCTGGGCCGCCGCAGCCCGGATGCCGCCGCGTTCCTGGCCGATCTCCCGGCCCCGCTGCCGCCGCTTCCTCCGGGAGCTGCCGGGGAGGGGGCCCGAGGGCTTCTCCTCCTCTCGCCGGGTTATTTTTTCCGGTGCTCGCTCCAGCGGGGGAGGTGGGAAGAGCCAAAAGGCGGCGGTACCCCCCTTGCCGCCCCCCTCCTCCTCTCCGCCGCAGCACATGGGAAGCCAAAGTTTTCCTCCTCCTCGTCCTGCCGCTCCCGCTCGGTGCCCTCCGCCGCCCGCCCTCGCCCCGCAGCCCCCCGGGCCGGCCGAGGATGCGGCGGCTCCGCTGGGACACCCATGTCCCGCTGGAATAGAGGCCGGCAGGAGCCTCTCCAGGGCCGGCAGGCAGCGAGGGCCAGCCCGCATCTCCCGCAGGGATCCTCCGCTCCGCGCTGGGAAGGAGCCGTCGGCACACGAGCATCGGATGCTTTAGCGGCGCCGCACGGCCGCGCTCCGGCCGGGCCATGGGCACCGGGATGTGCTCCAGGAGGCAGAAGGGGCTGGTGCAGAGCGTTTTCTGCCTGCTCACCGCCGCCTGCCTGGCCTCGGGGGTGCTGCTCTACAGCCACCTGCAGCGCAAGGTGAGCGCCGCCGAAGGGCTGGCGCAGAAATACAAACAGCAGCAGGAAGCGCTCTCAGCCCAGCTGCAAGGTGAGTGTGTGACCGCGCCGTGTGTGAGTGGGTGCGAGTGTGTGTGCACACGCTGCCCCAAGTTCTCTCCCTCCCTGACACAAGCGCGGTGCCCCGGGGGCGTTCAGCTCTTGGCTTTGGGATGCTGCTCCCGTTTCCTTTCCCCCTCCTCGGCTGGATGTCAGGAATCAGAGCAGCCCCGAGGCGGAATTCGCTGCTCGCGGCAAGAAAGGGGGATCGCAGCGTGTCGGATCGGCGAGCTCAGCTGCGTCACGTCTGCTCCGTTTCTTCTCGTTTTGGCCGCAAATCCAAAGCCCTGTCAGGCTAAATGCAAAGCGCAGGGGCGGCTCGGGCAGGCTCTGGGATGCGGCTCCGCTCCCTGTGCCCCGTGTGGAAGTGAGCAGGGAGGGACGGCATCTTCCTCTAAAGTTTCTTGTGGCAGCAGGCTGCTGCCCACTGCCTTGGCGAGGCGATCAACCCACCTCGTCCTCCAGAGCTCGATCCGGGATTTAAAAAAAAAAAAAAAAGTCGTGCCAGCATTTTGGGGCTGATGGATGCTGCAGATTTTTAGCTCCCTAAAAAGAGAGGAGGAGGAGGAGGAAGAGGAGGAATTGGCTTTTCTGATCCCTCTGACCAGCACTCGGCTCCTCGGGCAAGAGCTGCCGGAGACCGGAAGGCAAACACAGCGTGTGAATTCCTCCTCCCCCTCTCTCCCCTCGTTCGTCCTTACATAAATGCCTCGCTGTGGGAAAATGGGATTTTAGCCCACGGACGCGCGGTTACTCCACCGCTGAACTCTCATCTCCTTTGTCCAGCCGATCCTTCCAGCCTTGCCGTGTGCCAGGGCGACGTTCCCGGCTGTCACAGGGTTTGGAGCGTCCGGAGGGATTTGCTGAGCTCCCCGTGGAGAGCTTTGGTGGGAATTCCCTCGGGGTAATGCTGGAGGACGGGGCTGCCTCGGGAGTGGCCACAGAATGGATCGATGTGGCCAAAAATTGTTCTGCACGAGGTCAAGGAATCCTTTAACCCCTTTTTTCCCTCCCCCTAAAAAGTCAGTTTAGATTTATACGGAAGTCCTTCCCCAGCTAAAATCAAATATAAGGTGTCTTGTCAAGACCTTTGTGGACGCATCCAGGGATATTCTTCCTCCAGCCTGGATTGCTGGGGCATTCTGCAGATCTGTGACTCAACATTTACATCTTTTGGGGTCAAATCTCTTCTCCCGGTGGTTCAGTGGTGGGAGTGGAGCGTCCCCGCAGGGCTGCTGCTGCCCAGGGCCGTGTGTTGTGTTTGCAGGGATTGTGGGAGGGGTGTGAGCGTTCCTCTCCGGGAAACAAACCCCAGGCAGCCTCGGGAATGGATCTGGTGTGTGTTCAGGTTCAGTGCTGTTATCTCACGGCTTGGTTCCATTTTTCCTCCCTCCATGAGGCAATTAAACTCCTCCAGCTCCGTCCCAGCCACGATTCCCACCCGCCTCCCGAGTCTGGGACGCTCAGAGATCAGCAGGGCAGAAGTTACCCCACATTCCTTCCTGGTGTGTCTGGAGCATCTCTTGTTGCTTCTCCAGAGCTGACAGTGGCAGCCTCAGGGAGCCCCAGTCTTGGGAACAACAGGCCAACAACTCAGCCAGGCTCATGTGGTTTTTTCCCACCCAAATATGTGTGAATGGCAGAGCTGCAGCCTGCTGCTGGGATTCCTCACCCCCTGTCAGTCCTCCCGTTCCCAAATACAGTTGTTGCCATGGCTACCCTTTTTTTATTTGGAGAAGACACTCGCTTGTCCCACATTTTGAACAAAGGCAAAGCTTCTTTTTGGGTCTGGCTGCCGGGAGAAGCCTGGCCCGGGGCAGAGGGGAGCGGTGGGAGCCTGGCAGTGCAGCCGTGCCTGGCACATCTGCCCGTGGCTCTGCTGCTGTGGCTGCTCCCTGCAGCGCTCTGGGGACAAACCTGGGGCTCTGGGCTCTGGCCCTGCACTTGTTGCCTGACTTTAATTCCCGTGTCCTCTCCTGCACCTGGCCCTGCCTTTTCAGCAGGGCTTTCATTGTTTCAGCAGCTCCTTTGGCAGCAGGTGACGGCGCCTCGGAGCTGAGCCCTGGCTGGATTCCAGCTGGATTTGCACACCCACCACCCTCCATTCTCTCCTGTAAAAGCAAATTGTTCGAGACTTCCTGGCTGCCCGAGCTGTGCGATGCCAGCTCGGCCAGATGAGTTGTTGCTGTGTCTCACCACAAAGACGAGTAAGGAATCGTCGAATTTGGGGTTGTCCTGAGCTGGAAGGGACCCGCTGGGATCATCAGAGTCCAGCTCCTGGCCCTGAACACCCCCAGGAGCTGAGACACTGCTGTGTGCAGCGCTGAAGCGAAACCCATTTGCTCTTCCTTTCTGTAGGAAAGGCAGGAGAGACGAAAACTTTCTTTTCTAGCCGCTGGAGGTTGCTTCAGTTCACGTGACTCACAAAAACAGGGTTGGGGAGAGCCAGATTTCGTGCTGTGAAATTCTGAATGAACGGCCTGTGATCCGGAGCTGTCCCTGCAGCCTCCCCTGCTCCTCGCTAGGATCTGTGGCTGTGGGTGTTAACGCAGCCCATCCTGGTGGGAAGCTCCCATCACATCAAAGCCCTGCCCTCAGGAGCTCTGCTTGATCGGACTGCAGCCGAGTCAGATGTGAAGAGGCAGAAAGTGAGTGCCCAGGGCTCCCAGATCCCCTGGGGAGTGGCTGATGTTCCCAGGCTGACAAATCCCTTGGACAAGGCTCTCTAGCGTGGAGTGAAGAAGCACCCAGGGCCCTTTGTGAGCTGGGGAAGCCCTCGGGGTGACATCGGAGCAGCCTGCTGGGAAAAGCGTTCCTAAAAATAAAGCTGTCACCCAGGAGACGCTTGGACAGCTGCAGAGACGGGTTTGCTGCTCAGCAGGGGGAAGGAAGCATCCTTCCAGGCTGGAACCACTGCTGGAAGGGTTCGGAACAACGTGGGTCAGAGGAAGGTCTGAGTGGAGCGGCCCAGTGCAGGGGAAACATCTTCATCCCTGGGGTGTCTGTGTGTTGGTGAAGATGAGGAGGGAGCCAGCCTGCCTCACCTCTGGCACTGCCCCGAGGGAGGCCAGGAGGGGCAGAGGAATTTGCTGCTCCTGCTCCACAAATCCACCTGGAGTCGAGCAGGGCTCACCTGGGGCCGGATTTCCACAGAGAATGGATTAACACTGGTTTCATGCACTCGGTTTTCCTGGAGACCGGGAGTCATGGCACGAGTGGCTCCCAGAGTCTTGGCTGCACAGGGATTTTGGCTCTGGGAGGTTTCTTTCCTCACCTCTCCCTCCGGGTGCTGCCCGGTGCCATCCCAGCCCCCCAAGGGCAGGAGGAGCCTGTTGGAGCTGAGCGTGGGGCACTCACACACCAGGGTGGGCTCTCACCACCCCTCAGGAGGCTTCTGTGGCACCTGCATTTGTCATGTGGCTGCTCAGCCCTCTCCGCTCTCAGATTTGTGTGCAATGAGCTGCTTGGTTCCGTTTTGCTCAGTGGCTGGGTGGTGGAAGGAGAAAAAAATCTCTCTCCTGCACTGAGGGCCAGTCAGTGTCCGGGTGGTGGAAGGAGAAGAAAACCTCTCCTGCCCTGAGGGCCAGTCAGTGTCCGGGTGGTGGAAGGAGAAGAAAATCTCTCCTGCATGGTGCTGATGCCTTTCCAGCTCTGGCTGCTGGAGCCTGGCGGGCTCTTGGCCCACAAAACCTCGATTTAGCCACTGACCACTAAAGCAGCTCCTGGGCATCACAGCTTGGGCTCCGAAGCAAAGCCTGAGTGCAAATATTCCCAATTTGTGGGTGAGACTGGTGTGTTTTGTCAGGAACACCCACGGGCTGCAGCCCAGATGCCCCCTCCCTGCTCCAGGCAGGAGAATAAACATCTGGGAAAAGCTGGGTGCGGATAAACGGAGGTTTGTGTCAAGCTGTGCCTCGCTCTGCTCCCGCAGTGGTGTACGAGCACCGGTCCCGGCTGGAGCGATCCCTGCAGAAGGAGAGAGGGGAGCACAAGAAGACGAAGGAAGGTGAGTCCCAGGGAAAGCCCCAGCTGCCCCCAGAGCCTCTCCTGCCTCAGCGTGGCTGTCCCTGGGTGGAATTTGGGAACATCCCGACATCAACTGCGGTTTTTTTGCTTGTGGAGCAGGAGATCACCAATGCACTTGCCAGTGGAGTGGGAAAGGAGGGGCGTTTTTTGGGAATGGAAATGGAAAATGCTCCCACCTTCCCGAGGGCATGGCACGGTCTCCCCGCAGCATCTGCATGCCAGCTTCTTGACGTGCAGCCTTTTGCTCAGCAAGGGGCTCAGCTCCTTCTTCCCTCCCCTCCCAAATCCAAACCAGATCCTGGTGAAATTCCAGCTCATTAAACTGCCTCCTTCTCTCCCGCTTCTAGATTTTTTAGTGTACAAGTTAGAAGCTCAGGAAGCTCTCAACAAGGAGAAGGTAGGTGTGGTTTTGTCCCAGGGTCTCTCTGCAACAATGGGAAATATTTAATTTTTTTTTTTTCCTGGTGCCACCGGGGCCGTGAGGCCACGGGAGAGCAGGGAAGGCTCTGTGTGTTCCTGGAGCAGGCGGAACCTTGGCTGATTCCTCTGCCCAAGGGCTGTGCCAGGATTTGCTCCTTCTCAGGGAAAGGGCGGGAGCTCTTCTGCCCAGGGGAGGATTCCCAGCTCCTGGCGTGGCAGGGGAAGGGTGAATTCCGTGTGAATTAACTCTGTGTGAATTCCACGTGAATTCTGTGTGAATTCCACGTGAATTCTGTGTGAGTTTCCTGTGAATTCCATGTGAATTCCCTGTGAATTCTATTTGAATTCTGTGTGAATTCTGTGTGAATTCCCTGTGAATTCTATTTGAATTCTGTGTGAATTCTGTGTGAATTCCACATGAATTCCATATGAATTCCACATGAATTCTGTGTGAATTCCATATGAATTCTGTGTGAATTCCCTGTGAATTCCCTGTGAATTCTGTGTGAATTCCATATGAATTCTGTGTGAATTCCGTGTGGATTCTGTGTGAATTCCATATGAATTCCATATGAATTCCGTGTGAATTCCACGTGAATTCCCAGTGAATTCCGTGGGACAGAAGAGTCCCAATGCAAGGCTCCCCACGGGGAGGAGAGGCCGTGGTGGTGGCGGGCAGAGCGCATCCGCTCTTTTCCGTCTCCAGGGATTGGCAGATGATTTTCACCAGCCTCTGGACTCCCCAGCTGGCGGGGAAAAGGAGTTTTCAGTGAGGCTGGGAAGAAATGCATCCCTGGGCTACAGACTGTCACATTCACTCCAGTTACCAGCCTTCATTCCTGTCCCACGGCGTCTGTGCACGAGATGCTGGGGAAGGGGAATCGCTCCCGGGCGAATCTCAGCTGTGACAGAGAAATATCTGATTTATCGCCACTGCAGCTCCCCTGCGGTTCGGGCTCCTCTGCTGGGGATATTGCAGGATTTGTGGGGTGTTTATCCTGTGGGATTGGGGTTGTGGTGGCAGTCCCTGCTCCCTTTGCACCCAAACCCAGAGCCTGGCAGGAGTTCTGTGGATCTGCCCGTGCTGGCACCGTCCCCTCTCGGTGCCAGCGCTGCCCTGGGGACAGCAGAGCCCTTGGGCACAGGGCGTGGGGGTGGCACCAGTGGCACCTTGGGGACACCGAGGAGGGAGGGGACCCCTGGCGAGGCCTGGCCCGGATAAAGGGCTAAAAACTGGGGAGAACCACTTGAAATGTGCACGAAGCACAAATCACAAGTAAATAAATAAATAAATAAATAATCTATAAACCATAAAAATATGGTTTCTGTAAATATACAAATCTATAAATAAAAATATACACATACATATATTTCTATATAAATATGTATATAAACATAAATATATGCACACACATAACACATATCCACATATATACATATATACGTATATACATATACACATATATACATATATAAAGATAATAATTTTTAATTTATCTTTTATTTATCTATTTATCTATTTATTTATAATTTATAAGAAGCAAGACATTGTTTCTGCGCATGATCTACAGTGAATTCGATTAGTTTATCATTTATAGACATAAATATATATATATCATTTATTTATCATTGCTAATCAGAAGAATAAAGTAATAGATAAAATATTTTAATATTTTTACTTAGAATAAATACAATCAACATGTTTTATATAAAAATATAATATAAAATATTTCTATACATTTATATATTATTGTTTATTCCATTTTATATTAATATATTATTTTAATATAATTATATAATAAATATACTCAATATATTATTTTATATAACATACATAAAATAGATAAAATTCATTTCTTTATAATAACTATTTATTGATAACATATACATATCATTTATTTCTTATAAATAAATAAATGCAATTAATAAGATGCTTGGGAAAAGCTCTTTGAAAAAGTTCGTTCCCTGCCTTGCACGTTGGGCTGCTCCCCGTCCCTCCCTGTGGCTGGGAATTTGGGCAGGGGTTTTGATTGTTTTCTCTCCCTCCCTGGGATTTTCCCCGATGTTTATGACACTCTTGGATCTTTTATTTTTCCCTCCCCAGCAAGACTCCATGAACAGATACGGAGCGCTCAGTTCCCAGCACAAGATCCTGAAGGTAACGGAGGTTTGGCTTTTAAGGGATGGAGAAAGCCAGGGCTCCTGCAGCAGGGGAGGAGATCCAGGCTGAGATCTGTGCTGAGATCCAGGCTGAGATCTGTGCTGAGATCTGTGCTGAGATCTGTGCTGAGATCTGTGCTGAGATCCAGGCTGAGATCCAGGCTGAGATCTGTGCTGAGATCCAGGCTGAGATCTGTGCTGAGATCCAGGCTGAGATCCAGGCTGAGATCCAGGCTGAGATCTGTGCTGAGATCTGTGCTGAGATCTGTGCTGAGATCCAGGCTGAGATCTGTGCTGAGATCCAGGCTGAGATCCAGGCTGAGATCTGTGCTGAGATCCAGGCTGAGATCTGTGCTGAGATCCAGGCTGAGATCCAGGCTGAGATCTGTGCTGAGATCCAGGCTGAGATCCAGGCTGAGATCCAGGCTGAGATCTGTGCTGAGATCCAGGCTGAGATCCAGGCTGAGATCTGTGCTGAGATCTGTGCTGAGATCTGTGCTGAGATCCAGGCTGAGATCTGTGCTGAGATCTGTGCTGAGATCTGTGCTGAGATCCAGGCTGAGATCTGTGCTGAGATCCAGGCTGAGATCCAGGCTGAGATCTGTGCTGAGATCCAGGCTGAGATCTGTGCTGAGATCCAGGCTGAGATCCAGGCTGAGATCTGTGCTGAGATCCAGGCTGAGATCCAGGCTGAGATCTGTGCTGAGATCCAGGCTGAGATCTGTGCTGAGATCCAGGCTGAGATCCAGGCTGAGATCTGTGCTGAGATCTGTGCTGAGATCCAGGCTGAGATCTGTGCTGAGATCCAGGCTGAGATCCAGGCTGAGATCTGTGCTGAGATCTGTGCTGAGATCCAGGCTGAGATCTGTGCTGAGATCCGTGCTGAGATCCAGGCTGAGATCCAGGCTGAGATCTGTGCTGATCCGTGCTGCTCCATGCTGAGATCCATGCCAATCCATGCCAATCCGTGCCAATCCATGCCAATCCGTGCCAATCCGTGCCAATCCATGCCAATCCGTGCCAATCCGTGCCAATCCGTGCCAATCCATGCCAATCCATGCCAATCCGTGCCAATCCGTGCCGCTCCGTGCCGCTCCGTGCTCCTCCCTGGCTGCCCAGGACCAGGGCAGTTCCCAGTTTGTTTTCTGTCAGGTCTCACCTCTCACCCACCCCTCGTTTCAGTCGCAGCCTTTGTGCGTTTTTACCATGCGGGCTTTGGCCGCTCTTTCTGCCTCTCTCGGTGTGAAAATGGATTTATTCATTGGAGCTCGCCTTCTGGGCTCCTACAAAATATTCCAGCCCGTGGAAGAGGCTCAGTGCAGGGCAGCTTATAGCATTTTATAGAGTTTTATAGAATTTTATACCATTTTATCATATTTTATACCATTTTATACCATTTTATAGCCTATCACCTGCCCTGCCTGAAGCATATCTTGCCGTTCCATTTTGCTTTTGCTGGAGCAGTGCAGCTGGGGGCTGCTGGGCTGGGTTGGGCTTTTAAAAACCGTTTTTAGTCTAAACCTCGGGAGTAAAATGCTAATTTAACTGTGGGATGGAGCAAGAGGGCCGGGCTCCAGCAGCCCTTAGCACGGCTGGGCTGGATTTCCTGAGCTGAGCTGCACCTCCAGCTGCCCGGCTCTTGGATTCCAGCCTGGGGAAAAGGGAAATACACTTCTGCCTCTTGGGCATTCTCCAGCACCGTGGGTTCTGGGAACGCTCTGCAGCAGCAGCATTCCTCCTCATAGCAACTGCAGGCTGAGCAGAAAGCTCGGCTTTGCTTCTCTCGAGGGGACACTCTGAGATTTTTCTTTTTTTTTCCCTCCTTTTCTCTTGCTTCCTTTTATTGGAGGGGTGGGAAAAAAACAAAACAAAACAAAACAAAACAAAAAAAACCCCACCCACAACCATCTATTTTTTTTTTTTTAACCACATTTACGGCTGCTGAAGGACAAAACCAACCCTTGGGACTGTGGGAGATTTCAAACCTCTCCCAGCCTGAAAAAGCAGTTTTTAGCCCGTTATGAGGCTGTGGGTAACACTTCTGTCACTGGAGACCAGGCAGAAATGTTTCCCAGGAGGAGGATTGCTGCCGGGATTGTCATCACCAGGGCCATGGGACGTGCCAGGCTGAACAGGAGCAGCTGAGCCGGAGGTCCCAAATGTCACCAAAGGGCTCCGTGGAGCCACAGCAGCACGTCTGGCTTGGGGGTCACCCTGCTCTGTGCTCCCCCCTCGGTGGCCGGCTCACACCTGGGGCTGGCCCAGCCCTGCGAGGGGCCAGGGGCTTGACTTTACCCCAAGCCTGCAGCTGGAGTCGCTGCCTGCGTCCGGGCTCCTGCTGCGGCCAGGCTTCGTCTCACAAAGCCCTTTCCTGCTCCTGAGTGGAGATGAAGATGTTTGGCCGCCTGGCATTCCCTGCAGCAGGCCAAGGAATTCTGCCATGGGCTCCCTGAGCCTGCTGGAACATGAAAAATGGGATGTGGCCGTCCTCTGCTTGTGGAATAAACATGCAGGCTGTTGATTCCACAGCTCTGCTCTTCAGTCAGAATCAGCTGGGTCTGAGGTGCTGTTATTGCCCTCTTCACCTTCAGCTGATCATTCCTGCCTCGGGCAGAGGGGTCTGAAACACCTTGGGCACTCCCTGGTGTTGGAAGGAAGTGGGGTGGGAGAACTTGCTGCTCTGAGCGGAGGAACTCCTGATTTTTGGGAGATGAGCTGACTCGGGAGTGACATGATCCACAGACTGCAGCGTGAGGGACCCAGAAGTGCCAGGACACGGTGTCTCAGCCCCCAGCCCAGCCGCACCCAGCGTCATTTGGGCGACATCCACGTGCTGTGTCCCGCAGAGAAAAGCAGGGCTGGGAGGTGGAGGAGGGAATGTTCTCACCCAGATGGACGTGGGAGCTTCCTGGGCTCCTCAGGACAGCCTGGCCGTGGTGGAGCCGCCTGCCTCGGGAGCCTTCTGCTCGCAGATCCTTCAGCTCTCTCACTGATAATCCCCTGGGGGTTCTTGCAGACCTCCAGCTCCTCCAGCAGCATCGCTGGGGTCCTGCTGGAGTTTGCCCGCCCTGCTCCCAGCCAGGCTCAGGGGGCAGCTGGGAGTGGGGGTGCTCCCTGGGCTGGGTGGGCAGCACCTCTGGGTGCTCCGTGTGACCTTGGGCCGGGCACTTCTCTCCCTCCCCAGCTCCTGCTGCTGTCTGAGGATGAAAATTTCCTCCTTTCTTTGTGCCTGGGAGCGGTCTGGGGACACAAATCACTCACGTCACCTCGCAGGCAGAATGTGGCTGAGAAATGAATTGGCCCAAGCTGATGAGGGCTTAAAATTCCTTGGATTTCCCAAGAGTTTCTTGTTTAAATCAAACCCCGCCAGCTGATCTCGTGGTTTCTGAGGTGTTTGGTATCAAAGTGATTTTAGGGAAGTGGTTCCTCTGCAGCGCTTTCTGCCAGGGCTCTGATGAGAGCTCAGAGCCAGAGCAGGAATCTTCAGTTGTTTTTATTTTCCCTCCAGATGCTGTGACCTGCTCACCCTGACATCCTTGTCTCTCTTTGCTCTGTCTCTGGGACCTCTTCACCTTTTCCTCTGCATTGTGTTTTTGGAGCACAGCTAAAACTCTTTTAGTGGAGGATAATTGCTTCAAGGAGAATGCCTGGCCCACACTTTGTTTTCCTGGAGATAAATGCAAGCATCGATAGCATTTAGAGGTTTTTTTTAAAAAAAAATAAGAATTTTTTAAAATTTTATTGAATTTTAGCCCACCAGGCAGCCTGACTGAAATGGCTGCCTGGGTCCTGAGGAGGGATTGCGTGGCAGGGCCAGGGTTCACCTGAGAGCTGCTCAGTCTGCGTGCAGAATTGGTGCTGACAAACTGAATGTGGAAGGAATCTCTCCCTGGGTTACCATGGGAACAACAACAAAATAGAAAATAAAAGGAGGTGAATTCTGGTTCAGCGGGTCCGAGCAAAAGGATGTGGAGAGGAGAGGAGAGGAGAGGAGAGGAGAGGAGAGGAGAGGAGAGGAGAGGAGAGGAGAGGAGAGGAGAGGAGAGGAAAGGAAAGGAACTTTCCACTCCTATCTGGTGAATTCTTGGCCTGCTTGAAATATTCTGTGCTCTTGTGAGAGTCTCTTACCCTGGAATTTGATGCCTTTGAGCCCCGTGGTGCCCTGGGCTCTGTCAGGATCCCTGCACAAGCTCTCAGGCGTGGCTGGGAGAACTTCCAGGCTGTTGGGAAGCAAAACCAAGCAGAGGGAAAAGCCCTGGGTGTCCAGGTGTGTGTCCAACCCCTGAGGAAGGTCACGGGAATAATTCACCCTGTTCAGAGGTGATTATTGCCCCCCTGCAGTGTGCAGGGCTCCATGGAAAGGAGCAGGGAATGTCCTGGGAAGGCCTTTGGATTTGTGTTCCACGGGTGTTCGGTTTGACACCAGCAAATTTCGTGGCCTGCACTGCGATGGATTCCTGGTTCTGCCACAGAAAGGGACTTGGCACCAATTCTGCCTCCAGCTTAATGGCTCCCAAAGAAAATCCCCAAAACCTCCTCCCAAAGTGGAGTTTAATTGGCATTTCACACCTTCCCCTGCAGCACTGAGCACAGGGAATGTTTGATGGTAGCTGGGATGGTACCAGGTAAATCAGGTATAGCCCAGATTTCTGGGATTTCTGGCTGCAGGAGGAACTGGAGGAACTGGAGGAACAAACATTTCTCCTGCCCCCTCAAGCAGCTCGTTACACAGACTGTCCTGGTTTGGAAAGGCAGGAGTCTGCTAGGGAGGGCAGGAGCCTCCCTTGAAATGGCAAATGCAAACCCCCTCCCTCCAAATTATATTAATTGTGGAATTAAGGGGCTCTCGGGCAAAGATATGGGAATAGGAATAACAGTCCTTTACTAGGAAAATGAAAATAAAAATGCAGTAACACAAAATAAAACCGCTGCCAGGGTCAGAACACAGCCTGACGCGCTGTTGGTGTTGGTCAGGGTGCTGGGAGCAGCCCGATCCAGCCTCCTGCAGTGCCAGGTGTGGTCCTGGTGGAGCAGAGATGATCCTGTGGGAGGGTCCAGTGGCGCTGGGATGGGTCTGGTGTTCTCTGGCGATCCCGTGCACACAGCCCGTGCTGCTGCTCCCAGTGCCAGGTGTGATCCAGCCGGGAATGCCGGGCTCCTCCCCTGGGTGCAGCATCTCCCGATGGGCGATGGAATTGCCTCAGCCCTGCAGTGAGCCTGGATGGGCCAGGAACAGCAGAGATCCCTGCAGGGAGGAGGGGTCCTGGAAGGGATAAAGGACAGTGACACAGCTGGTGTGACAGGAGATAAACCCAGAGTTCTGAGGGATGGGTCCTGGAAGGGATAAAGAACAGTGGCACAGCTGGTGTGACAGGAGATATCCCCCTGGAATGATGAGGGATAGGTCCTGGAAGGGATAAAGAGCAGTGACCCAGCTGGTGTGACAGGAGATATTCCCAAAGTTATGAGGGATAGGTCCTGAAGGGATAAAGAACAGTGACACACCTAGATTAACAGGAGATATCCCCCTGGAATGATGAGGGATTGGTCCTGGAAGGGATAAAGAACAGTGGCACACCTGGATTAACAGGAGATATTCCCAGAGTTATGAGGGACAGGTCCTGGAAGGGATAAAGAAAACCCTTCCCCAACTGGTTTTAACAGCTGGCAATAGAATACAAACTTTTGGTTCCATCCTGCAACCCAAGACACGGGCGCACTTGGCAATGCTGAATTCCTCCTCTAGGACTGGCTCTGACCCTTCTTTTCTCCCCCAGAACCAGCACGACGATGTCAAGAAGCAGCTGCTGGACCTGCAGCTGCAGCACAACGGCCTCAAACTGGAGCACCGTAAGAGCCTGGAGACCCACAGCCAGAAACTGGCACAGCTGCAGCAGGAGAGGGACAGCGAGGTGTCCAACCTGCAGGGTGAGGCCGAGGAAAACTCAGCACCAGCCTGAGGGGTGACTGGGATCGAGAGAGGGCACAGCACCCAACCTCAGTGGCAAAACGTGTTGTCACAGGGCTGAATGTAAAGAAAAAACTCATTAATCAGAAATATCTGTAATTTTGAGCTCTGTGTGCCGTTCAGCCCATTGCAGAGACCATCCAGTCGTGGAAGAATTCCCATCCCAGCCCATATTGCAACTGTGTGTGCAGAGAAACCCCAGTGCCCCCTGTTCTGGGGATGTTCTGAGAGATCCAGGATCCAAAGTCGGGATGGGATTTTGGGACGCAGCTTTTCCTTTTCCCCTTTCCCCTTTCCCCTTTCCCCTTTCCCTTTTCCCTTTTCCCTTTTCCCATTTCCCTTGTCCCTTTTCCCTTTTCCCTTTTCCCTTTTCCCTTTTCCCTTTTCCCCTTTCCCTTTTCCCTTTCCTCTTTTTCAAGCTCCAGCCTGGAGGCTGCAGGGCACAGCTCTTCCCTAAGAGCTCAGGAATAAATGTGCCTGAGCACAGAGCTGTCCCACAATCGTTTTCTCTAAGTGGGTTGTGGGGGGTTTTTTGGGTTGTGGGGTTTTTTGGGGTTGTGCCATCAAGCAGCAGCTCCTCTGTGCAGGAGGAGGGAATCTGTGGGCTCAGGAGAGCGGGCAGAGCTCTCTTGGGGTTCTTCCTCAATCTTCCAGCTCTCCCAGGAAGGGGCAGCGACTCCCTGCTCCCCCTTCTCCTCAGCTGCAAGGGGGAAGGGAAATAAAAACGCAAATTGTCTGAGTCCTGTGGCAAACACAGGGAGAGCCTGAGCTGGGAGCAGGAGTTGGGAAAGAGTCTGGAGAGAAGGAATTCCTGGGAGTGCTGGGGGGAATGGTGAGCAGTTCCTGGGCTTGGGGAGATCTGTGAGGTCAGGAGGAATCAGTGATGAGAAAGGGAGACGCCACACTTGAAAATAAAAAAAAAAATTAAATTTCTCTTAAGCAAATTCCTTCTTCTCCTGCAGACACGGTGTTTAAACTCAGAGAAGAGAGCAAGCTGCTCAGGAAAGCCCACCAGGAGGTTCACTCCCAGCTCCTCAGTGCCCAGGTAACCACTGGGGTCTGCATCCAGGTATTCTCTGGATAATAAACCCCGTCACCAGCTGTGTTCCAGCGTGCCTAAAACAGTGCTGGGAGGCGTTGGGAGTGCAGATCCACTCTGTAAAATTCTCCAGCCTGGGATCTGTCAATGGAGATCTGCAGCACAAATCCCTGAATTCCCAACCCTGGAACGTCTCCCCACGCTCCAAACGCTTCCAGGCGATGCTGAGTTGATGGGTGAAAGTTTTGCATCCGTCTGGTTCGTCCTGACTGGAAGCTTCCTACAAACTCACATCCCAGGAACTCTTCTTGGCCGCCTTTTCCTCCTTCCTTTTACGTTTGCTTTGCTGAGGGGTTTTGTTGGTGTTTGTTTTGTTTTTAATGTCAATTTTAAGGTCGCATTTCAGGGGGGAAGAGCTGAAATCAACAGAGCCTGCTCAGGAATTAATTTCCTGCTAAACTTTGCTTGCTGCTTGGAAGCGTTCCCGCTCTGCCCAGTCCCTCATTTGGTCCTTTTCCAGGTCGCCTGGCAAGCACATGGAAAAGTCTCCCCTCTCAATTCCCTATAAATAACCAGGGTGGAAATCAGGAGCTTTTCCTGAGTGGCTTTTTCAAGCCCTACTTCACAGGGTTGGAGACGAAACAAAGAATCTGCCGGAGAGAGAGGAGACTCGCACTTGCTTACCCAGTGCAGGAGAATCGGTTTTTTCCTTTGTCTTGCCAAATAAATTGGATTGTCAGGTGGGATTATGCCAATTCCTGCCAGCCCTGCTGGGATGAGCAGGCCCAGGGGAAATGAGGTGACCTGGAGCTGGAGGAGGAGAGGGAGGCACCGCCAGGAGCAGGACCCGATCCCTGTGCCAAGGCAGGGGTTAATCCGTGACTCCTGCACTGAGCAGCACCAGGAAGAGAATCAGGGCAGAAATGCAGTAAAATAAGAGCCGGGCTAAGAGGGGGGCACAGAAATCCGGGGCTGCCATCGACGGTTGGGAATTTTCTCCGATTTCTCTGTATAAAACCCATCATTTCTGTAAAAGTGACCTCTGGCAAACGGAGCAGGGAGACGCCCGAGCCCCGTGTGAGGTCTCTGAGCGTCCTTGTGCTCCCCTCAGGCGCAGATGGAAGAGTTCAGGCAGCTCAAGGAGGCTCTGCAGAGGATGCCAGGCTTGAGAGGAGCAGCGGGAGCTGCCAGGGGGCCGCAGCCCCTGGTGCCAGCCAGCAGCCAGCTGCAGCCGGGGAGGCTGAAGGTGTGGTATTCCCAGGATAAAAAAAAATATAAACAGGGATAAGCGGTGTTACAGAGATGGTTACGATTTTTTGGGGTTTTTTTTTTTTAATGTGGAATAGTTGAATTTTTATTTATATAGCTTATATTTATAGGAATATTCGAGGGCACTGTGTTTTTATATATATATCTTATATTTATAGGAATATTCGAGGGCACCGTGGTTTTTATATATCTTATAGGAATATTTGAAGGCAGCGTGTTTTTTATATATATATATCTTATATTTATAGGAATATTCGAAGGCAGCGTGTTTTTTATATATCTTATAGGAATATTCGAGGGCACCGTGTTTTTTATATATCTTATAGGAATATTCGAGGGCACCGTGTTTTTTATATATCTTATAGGAATATTCGAGGGCACCGTGTTTTTTATATATCTTATAGGAATATTCGAAGGCAGAGTGTTTTTTATATATATATCTTATATTTATAGGAATATTTGAGGGCACCGTGTTTTTGTACATCTTATATTCATAGGAATATTCGAAGGCACCGTGTTTTTTATATATCTTATATTTATGGGAATATTCGAGGGCACCGTGTTTTTTATATATCTTATATTCATAGGAATATTTGAGGGCACCGTGTTTTTTATATATCTTATAGGAATATTCGAAGGCAGTGTGTTTTTTATATATATATCTTATATTTATAGGAATGTTCGAAGGCACCGTGTTTTTTATATATCTTATATTTATAGGAATATTCGAAGGCAGCGTGTTTTTTATATATCTTATAGGAATGTTCGAAGGCACAGTGTTTTTTATATATCTTATATTCATAGGAATGTTCGAAGGCAGCGTGTTTGGGTTGAATTGGTTAGCGGTTTATTGAGGCTTAGTTTGTTGGTTGGTAATGGTTGCTGTACATGTCTATCCAACCTTGGGTTTTTTAAGATAGTTTACATCTTTTGTTTCTTGGGAAGTGAGTGTTTCGCATGGGGAGAATTTTTTTTCTTCATAGGTCTGAGTGTTTTTTCTCCCAAGAGCAGATTTTGTAAACTGATTCTCATTTTTATAATTTTCTTTTAATTTTTTTTTTTTTTTAATGGGAACTTCTTAGGCTAGTTGTTAGCTTAGCTGAAGTAGTAAGGCTTGATGTTACAAGGCTTTATTTTCTAAGGTTTTACTTATATTATATTATATTATATTATATTATATTATATTATATTAGTAAAACCTTATAAAAGAAAAGCCTTTTAACATCTATTATATTATATATTAACAAATATTATAATATATTCTATATTATAGAATATATATTAGAGAATATATATTCTATCACTTATCTAATAGATATTAGCTATATCTAATATATATGATTATAATATATTTTATCTCTATTATATGTTATTATAGTCTATACATTTTATATAATATATATTTTATATAAAATGAATTATATAAAAACTATAAAATTACAAAACATTACATATAAAATATATTATTATATAAATGACATATAAAATTTAAAAATATCTAATTATATCTAATTATATATAAATGCTACTGAATTTTTAATATAATTATATAAATAACCTATATAACATAATATTACAATACTGCGACGTACGATGCAACATTACATTATATAATAAAGCAAAATACAATACAATAAAATACAACGCAACACAATAAAACAAAATAAAATGGTATAATATAAAATGAAGTGAAATAAAATAATAAATAAAATAAAATAAAATATAAAATAAGATAAGATAAAAGAAAAGAAAAGAAAAGAAAAGAAAATTAAGTAAAGTAAAATGAAATAAAATAAAATAAAATATAAAATAAAATAGAATAAAATAGAATAGAATAGAATAAAATAAAATAAAATAAAATAAAATAAAATAAAATAAAATAAAATAAAATAAAATAAAATAAAATAAAATAAAGTACCAAAGCTGAGACGTCGCCCTTGCCCTCCCTTGTCCCCCGCAGGTTTCCCGGACCAGCCCCGAGCACGGTCCCTCGGCCCCGCCGGGCTCTCCGCAGCTGCCCCCCCAGGGCCCCTCCATCCCGGCCGTGCCCAGGCCCCCGGTGCCCTCGGATCCCGGGTGGCTCCCGGAGGCTGTGCCAGCCTGGCCGGGGCACCCCGGGCACAGCGCCCGCCTCAGCCGCACCGTGCACGGCCTGCCCGGGCCCGTACGTTGTGCCCTGGCCTCGGGGCAGCCGGGAACCGCGGGGCTTGTGGGGTCTGTGGGGTCTGTGGGGGTTTGTGGGGGCTGTGGGGTCTGTGGGGGTTGTGGGGTCTGTGAGGGTTGTGGGGGTTGTGGGGTCTGTGGGGTCTGTGGGGGTTGTGGGAGCTGTGGGGTCTGTGGGGTCTGTGGGGTCTGTGGGGCTTGTGGGGGTCTGTGGGGCTTGTGGGGTCTGTGGGGGTTGTGGGGTCTGTGGGGTCTGTGGGGTCTGTGGGGGTCTGTGGGGTCTGTGGGGTCTGTGGGGTCTGTGGGGGTTGTGGGAGCTGTGGGGTCTGTGGGGTTTGTGGGGTCTGTGGGGTCTGTGGGGCTTGTGGGGTTTGTGGGGTCTGTGGGGTCTGTGGGGTCTGTGGGGTCTCTGGGGTCTCTGGGGTCTCTGGGGGTTGTGGGGTCTGTGGGGTTTGTGGGGCCCTGGGCAGCGCTGCCCTGGGGGCTGAGGGTCGTGGCCCGGCTCAGCGTTGTGCTGCCGGGTCTGCACAGAGGGGATGGACAGAGCAGCTCCCTCCAGCCTCCTGGGGGGTTGAGAGGCTGTTATGGGCAGCAAATCTCTAAAAAAACCCCAGTAATTAGAGTGTGGCTGGGCTTTAATTACAGTCACGTCGATACGGGGTTGGGGCTGTTTTTCCTCTTTTATTTTAGAGGTGGTTTTGTTGTTCCTCTTTTCTCGGAGCTTCACCTACCCCAGACAAACGTGGGTCACGTAGGATCTGAATTTGGCTGTGTTAAAGCAGGAGTCTTCTTCTGCAGGACCGTAGATTTCTTCTGGAGCACTTCAGGATGTTTGTTGGCTGACAGAGGATTTTCAGACCCATGAACCCGTGCAGGTTTGGGGACGTCTGATGTCCCAGGGGCCCACGTGTGTCTCCTCTGCAGGATGTGAAGATGGTGATGCGCATCCAGGTGCGGAGCCACGAGGAGAGCCAGGCTCCTGGGCTGTCCCTGCCTGACCCAGGACAACCTTCTCCAGCAGAAAAACCTCCCATGCCAGGCAGCCACCACTCAGCAGGGAACAGACAGGTGCAAGTGCAAAGGTTGGTGGCACAAAACTCTTCTGCTCTCAGCCCTTGGGGTGAAGATGCCCAGAAGGAGCATCCCAGGTCTCTCCTTATCTTTATTGTGGATTTACTTAAAAAATGGTTGGAGGAAAAGCCTTTTTTTGGGGTGTTGCTGGCATTGGTGGAATTCCTGGGAGCCTGGGCAGAGCCCAGGATCCAGTGGATGCCGAGCAGACGCTGGGGAAATCATTTATTGTCTGAGCAGCACTGCCAGGAGACTGCTCCGTTCTGCAAAAGGAAGAAAATGTCTCTCTGTGGCTGCAATTCATCAAAGCCTGGCCACAAGCCAAAAAGTGAGCTCTGAAAATAGCGCTTCCTCCTTTAACTTATTTATCCCCTGTGTGTGCAGGTCGTGCCTGTTGGGTTTATTGGAGCAAACAGGATTTCACTTCTGTTTTATCTGCAGAGGAAACTTCTGGATTTTGTTCTAGACTCAGCCTGTTCCTGCCCTTTCTTCTCTTCTATTTTTGGCTGTTCACTTAACCTGTGGCCTTTCCAGGGCAGAGACTGTGCTTTGCTTATTTCTTTAAATACATCCTCCCCAAAGTGCCGTGATAAATCCCATCTGCAGGGGCACGGCAGGAACAGCTCAGGGGATGTCGTGGTGGTGATGCATTTTTGGGGCTACCTAAAAAGAGAGGCCAGACAAAATTAAGAGAATTAAAAGCAGTTGTATTTATTGAAGAGCTTTCAGGTACATTTAGGGCAGGTGAAGCCCACCCAAAAATGGAGCAAGGGTCACGGGTTTTCACACTTTTATCAGTTTGGTCCATTTGCAGATTGAGATTTAATCCTCCAATTACAGCTCCAGGTAATGAAGTCATTTACCCCAAAGTCTGCTCCCCTAACTCACTTTTATTTAAATTTCTCAGGGCCTGAGGCAGTGAGGTGTCCTTGATCCCCAGGCCTGGAGAGGAATTGCTGTGTCTGACCAAAACATAAAGACAACAGCTCACACTGTACATGGGGTTTAGAGATCTGCACTAAAGAATTGCAGGATTCAAACAAATGAAAAATATAAAAGCTAAAATCCAAGGCACCATCCCTGCAGCAGGGCCTGGTGTGGTGTGAGTGAGGGCTGTGATGGCCCAGCCAGGTTCCTGCCCCTTCATGAGGCAGAAAATGCAAATACTGATTTGTTTGGCAAGGAATTTTGGCGAGGACGGGGATCCTGGCGTGTCTGGTGTGCTTTGCTTTTCCTGGAGCTGCCACCAAGGAATTACAGAGCAGCTGGAGGCTGCTGTTTACACGGGCTGGGATTTGTGATAAGGAGCACAGAACTCAACCCTGCCAGAGCCAAGAGCAACACGGGGCTGAGCAGAGCACAAAGGGGCCCCACATCCAGGAGCTGCTGCCCTGGGAGGCTCTGACCAGCTCCTTCAGATGAGCTCTTGGTGGTGGCCAACCTGCACTTTGATGATTTTATAATGGGGAGATCCGAGCTGAGGGCTGGCTGGTGATTTTTCTCACCAGAGGGTTTGTGTGCTGGATTAAAGAGCTTCTAGAGTTAAAGCCACTTGTCCTTTCCAGCAGTTAAAAGCTGAAATGTCTTAAGCAGACTTTTCAATCTCGTTTGTTTGTGTGCTGGCTTCAAGAGCTGCTAAAGTTAAAGCCACTTGTCCTTTCCAGCAGTTAAAAGCTGAAATGTCTTAAATTGATTTTTAAATCTCATGCAGAGGACAGGCTGGAGCAAGCAGTCAGCCTGCTTGGAATTTGCTGTTACTTACTGGGGTTAAAAGGTTTTGCCTCACTTATTTTTGAGTCCCCATCACTGGGATTTTATCCTTTCTTTGCTTCTGAAGCTGCCCCTGACTAAGGCTATAGAGGTATTTGGGAAGTGCTCATTTTAATTTGGTAGCATCTTCATTTTCCATGAAGCTGGAACAATGAAGAGGACTTGCGGTTTTGATATTTTTAAATCCTTAGATGAGTGTGTTTGGCTATGAGTAAGAACCAATTTAGCATTGGAGTTTATTGCTACGTGCATGTCACTGTCATATGAATAATATTAAGGGAGTTCCACAATAAATTGTATTTACAATTATTTCGTACTATGTGGCACATTAAATGTTCTTTCTCAAGCAGATATCACAGTAATTAATACAACCTGCTAGCTTTGACAAAAAAAAAATTTAAATTCGGCCAAACTCCTGCACGTGCTGGAGTATTTTTTTTTTTTCTCTACTTGCCATTATGAAATAGTTTTATGGAACATTTACTGAGGCAGGGGGGTTCTGTTTGGTTGCAGCTGGAAGGACCTCGTCAGCAAGGTGAACGCCCAGATGGACGAGGAACAAGCACGTGGGTACCCCAAGAACCTCCAGCTCACCCCCAAGGCCGGGCAGAAGGTGCAGAGAGGCAGCCCCCAGCCCCCCAGCCCCAGGAGAGGGGCAGAGCAGGCAGCAGAGAAGGACAGGGTGGATGAGGAGGAGCTGGAAATGGGTATGGAAATGGTTTCCTTTAGGGAATTTCTCTGCGCCGAGCTGCCCCAGGCAGGTTGGGATAAAAACACCAAACTGGTGGCAGTGGCTTTAAGGAGACCCCACTGACTGTCCCTGTCCCTGTCCCATCCCTGTCCCTGTCCCTGTCCCTGTCCCTGTCCCTGTCCCTGTCCCTGTCCCTGTCCCATCCCATCCCTGTCCCTGTCCCTGTCCCTGTCCCATCCCATCCCTGTCCCTGTCCCATCCTATCCCTGTCCCTGTCCCATCCCATCCCATCCCATCCCTGTCCCTGTCCCATCCTATCCCTGTCCCTGTCCCTGTCCCATCCCATCCCTTTCCCTGTCCCTGTCCCTGTCCCTGTCCCTGTCCCTGTCCCTGTCCCTGTCCCATCCCTGGCAGATGCAGGAGTGATCGACAGGGAGGAGAAGGTGCAGAAGGAGGCCGTGGTCCAGGAGCCCATGGTGAGTAACCACAGCGTCACAAACCCACCCCAAGGGTTGGAAGGGACCTTAAAGCTCATCTCATCCCACCCCCAGCCACGCCAGGGACACCTTCCACTATCCCAGGGTGCTCCAAGCCCCGTCCAGCCTGGCTGTGAAAAGTCTTCATTTTTTCATCCTGTTTTCATCTGGCTGCAACTCTGGCTCGGAATCAGAGTCCAATAAGTCAATAATTACCCAGAAGTTTCTGTCATGTGCAGCTCCAAACTCCTTGGGTCTGGAGGGATAACAAAGATTGGTTTGGGGTTTTTTTTAACCAACACTGACAGGCTTGGAGAGGTGCAACCAAGTGCTCCTGCTTGCTGGGGGAAGGCATCCTTCTGCCTCCTGAGGGAACATCCTGCCAGCTATTCACAAGAGGCTTTTCTTGTCCAGATGCCAGATGATGCTGCAGACCCTGCCCAGGACCCCAATAACCAAGGTGAGGATGAGTTTGAGGAGGCTGAGCTGGAGAGACCTGACTTCGAGGAGAAGGTGGGAGGCTTGGAGAAGTTTAAGGAGCCCAGCATTAAAGAAGAGTCCAAGGAGAAGCCACCAAAGGTGACTGACTGGGGACAACCAGCAGGGATCCCCAGCTGGGGATGGGTGGGCAGAGAGCTTAGGGACTGAAAGGGAAACACCAGATTCCTGGCTGGATCCGTAATCCCACTGCAGGCAGGAGAAAGCTCTTTGGCAGGTTGGTCAAAAACAACCGATTTTTTCTTCCACCGGTTGTAATGGAGCTTGAAATTTACATTTCATGGCTCCTTGTTTTGATTCTGCTTGTGCTCCTCACCAGTACAATCAAAGTCCAGCTCTGGCACAGAGTGGAGCAGAATAAGCAGAGGTGCCAGAGTTGAGGAAATGATCTTTCAGCCAAGAGCTTGCTCTGGCCTCGTCCTCTCTGCTTTTTGAAGTTCCCCCAGGCACTTGCAACACCTTTAGGGATGTAGGGATGTGGAATAGGGGATGGCTCCCTCCCAGCTGCTCCTGCAGAGGGGCTGGGATTTTTCAAGCATTTGGGACCAGAACCAGAGACAATAATCGGAGTCTGTTCCCAGGTTCTGGTCAGTGCAGCCCTGTCCGAGGCTCCTGGCAGCAGTGACGACGTGTGAGAGCTCTGCCTCCTTGTTTGCTTCCTTGCAGATGGAATCCATTTACTTCACAAAGTGTTTCTTGCTGCCTGAAGCCAGGCTCTGCATCAGGGAAATGTTCATGTGTTTTGACAAGCAGCTGAACGTTGCTTGTTTTAAAAAAAAAAGGAGTGTTTTATCTGTCAGGCTCTAAAATCATGATTAATAGTGGGGTTAAGAAGGAAAAAAAGAAATCCAGGCCAATGAAATCAAATAAGAGAGAGATGTTGGCACCAGCAGAGCAGCACCTCCTTGAGATAAGTGAAAATGTGGAAAGAATTAGTGACATAAATACCTGGCTTTCAGATCTGCCTGTGCTCTGCTCCCTAAATAACTCAAAGTTTCCCAGAGTCCTGGGGCTTGAGGCAACAGCCCTGGGGCCCTCCTGCTGCAGGAGAAACCTCCCTTTCCAAGTGGAAGGAGCTGCCAGCAGGTGGGAAAAGAGACTGGATGGAAAAAAAAATAAATGGAGTTTGTGTTGTCTGATTGTCCCTCTGCTCCCCCCGATTCCTGATCCGGCCCCAGCTTCCAGAGCTGGGGCTGTGACCCTGGCAGGGAATGGGAGCAGCCTGGGGCACTCCCAACCGTGCCTGGCTGTGTTTTTCAGGATGCTGGCAGAGCTGCCAAGCCCAGGGAAGACCCACTGGAGGAGTACCAAGAAGATCAGGAGCAAGAAATTGTACGACACCAAGGTTCTTCCTCTTTCCCTCTCTGGTGTGGCGTCACCTGGGCGTGTTGGCAGCCAGGAGCTGCTGGGGGGGACTCAGCTTTTAGGGAGCCACGTGTGAGCAGGGGCTCCAGGTCTGGCCCTGCCTGCACCCTGAGGTCTCCAGAACAAACCTGGAGCCCCCTGCTCCATTTTCCAGGTGTTCAGAGCATCCTTTGTGCTCTTCACCCCCTCCTGCTTCATGTCTGCATCCACCTGCAGCAGCTGAGCTGTGGGATGCTTCCCAAACAGCAGCTGGGAGGAACCACAGCAGGAATTACAGGAGGGATCCCAGGAGGAATTATAGGAGGAATTATAGGAGGAATCACAAGAGGAATTATAGGAGGAATTACAGGAGGAATTATAGGAGGAACCACAAGGGGAATTATAGGAGGAATTACAGCAGGAATCACAGGAAGAATTATAGGAGGAATTACAGAAGGAATTATAGGAGGAATTTTAGGAGGAATCACAGCAGGAATTATAGGAGGAATTACAGCAGGAATTATAGGAGGAATTACAGGAGGAATCAAGAGGAATCACAGGAGGAATTTCAGGAAGAATTTTAGGAGGAATCGCAGGAGGAACCACAGGAGGAATCCCAGGCTGTGCCAGTGCACAGATCCATGTTTTTTCAAGCATGAGCTGGAGAGGATCACCCTGGTACCCTCTGGCTCACAGAGACAGAAATTAATCCTCCTCCAGTCTCGTTCATTCTCTCCCAGCCCTTTGTGAGTGGCTCCTGAGGGGTTTTTTCCTGCAGTTTTCCCAGCTGAGGGTTTGGGCTGCCTGCTGGGAATGAAGGGAGTGGGGAAATAAGGGGTGGGCAGAGCAGAGTTGTGTCAGGTCTCCTTTCCCTGAGTGAATCCAGGCCTCCTGCAGGTGTCTGCCATGGATGATTGAAGCTAAAATCATCCATGGAGGCTGTGCTGGGTGCTGCCATGTCCTGGCTGGGGTTTGTGACACGGTTTTTAATGTGGGGGATGTAAAATACCAGCTCCTCCAATCTGCTCTTTATATCTGCCCCTCACTCTGCTCCTCGTGCAGCAGAGGCAACAGGCTGAGATGTCAGAGCTGCATTGTACTGCCAGGATGTTAAAAGTGCTTCAAACGCCCTGGCTGATCATGGCAGCACCTCTGTGCCCTGCCAGTGGCACCTAAAGGTGCCTGGCAGAGGTGGGTTCCCCCCTGGTTTCCCAGGTTTCCAAAGCTGGGCTGCTTTGGTGGATCAGTTCTGCTCGGGGACAGCGTGGTGTGCTGTGATTTAGGGTCTCCTTTTCCAGGATTTCCTTTTTTGCTGATTTTTTTTTTTTTTTTTTTCCTTCCTGGCTGTTCCCTGTTCCCCCAGGAGGATCATGGAGGGGAGGTGGATGACAACGATGACCTGGAGCTTGTCCAAGAGCAGAAGGACCGTGTAGGAATGCAGGGAGCTGGTGGCAAGAAGGATGACTACTTCTGAGAGCTGCTGAAGGAAAACGGGATGCTCCAGGATTGAGGGGATGGGAATCCTCAATTAAACACCGCCCAGAACAAAGGCAGGAGGAGGGAGCTCTCTGCAGGCCCTGGCAGGGGTGTGCAGACCACAATTCCATCTCGGTGTGGGGCCACTGGGAGATCTCTCAGACTGGGAATGATCCCGTCCTGCTGCTTTTCTTAGAAGCACTTTTCGATTTCCTGTGTGTTCTTCGCCCTCTTGTTTCTCACGTCCCCTCCCGAAGCTGGAGAGGGTTTTTTTGGTCCGTTTTTGGGGGGTGTTTTTTACCCCTCCCCAGGCAGCAGAGGGGTGCTGAGCTGCTCCCCTGGACTCACTTGACTGATGTCTAATACAAAGGAATCTGTCTTCATAAATTATTTCGCTCAGGAGTGTTTCTTTAGCACACCCTTCGCTCCCCTCCGAGCAGGGTGGGGAGGGAATCAGAGGAGATTTCCAGCTCTTTGTGTGGAGCTGCACCAGCCACGGCCAGCAGTGTGTGTGTGTGTGTGAACACCTGCACTCCCTGCGTGGCACACACACCCTGCAGAGCCCTGGAGAGTTCTTGCCTTGCCTTTGAGCTGTGACAGTCCTGCTGGGCTCAAGAGTGTCCCCATGCAATGCTGTGCATCTCCCCGGGTTGCTGCTGGAGGTGAGGTGCTGGCCTGAGCTGAGAGAGGCTCTTCCCCACGGGGACGGGGACAGCCACACCAGGAAATGGGAAATAAGGACTATTTGCAGCCCAACTAATGCAGTTCCAATCTGTTTGGCTTATTTCCAGTCTCCCGACATTTGACAGGGAGCTAAGGTGAGTTTTGCTTCTTCTAGACAGGTTTCAATCAGCAGGCTGGATGCAGTAGATTGAATTCTGTGTACTTTACTTGGCCTCCAAGAGAGATCTTCCCTGACCTCAGGGACAGAGAAGGAACAGTCAGCTGGAGTTTAAAGTGAGAGGAGAATGGGCTTAATCACGGTATCTCCAAGCCCAGAACCAGTTTTAAGTTCTAAGAACAAGGCAGAGCTGTCCCAGTCCCTGCCCTGTGCCAGACCCCTGTGCCTGAGCTGTCTCCTGCTTCCTCATCACCATCCTGGAAATCCCAGACTCTGGGACCTCAGTCATCACACACAGCTTGTGGCTGAATGTCATCACCTGCTAAAAAATCACAGCATCTTTGTTCTCTATTTGAATTAGTTGAGCTCTTTTTAATCCCTTGTTTGTGGCGTATTTTGCAAGCACTTTCAGACTCGGGGGAAAACAATATTTATTTCCCAACAAGCTCAGCCTTTTTCATTCTGACAGCATTGATTATTTTTTCTTCCACTGGTTGTAATGGAGCTTGAAATTTACATTTCATAGGACTTTTTTGGTTCTTTGCTTTGATTCTGCTTGTGTTTCTTACCAGTACAATCAGCTGTGTGAGTCCAGCTCTGGCGTGCAGTGGAGCAGAATAAGGAAAGGGACAATTTTAGGAAATTATCTTTTAGCCAAGTGCCAGAGCTGCTCGTGGAGCCCAGTAAGGAGCTCGCTACAAAACTCCAGTGGGGTTTAAGCTCTCCAAAATATTTCCCTGAGATGGTTAAAGCTGCGTTGGTGCTTCCTCTTGCCAGCCCTGCTGTGATGCAAGGCTGCTCCTCTATGAATAGCACGCTGACAGCAGATCAGCTGAGGCTGCACTTGCTGCTTTCAGAGCATCCTGATCAGAACTGCCTCCCATTCCCGGGTCAGAGCAGCACCCCTGGGCACCCAGCCCACGGCCCCAGTGCCAAAGCTCCATCCGTGCCCAAGCTGCCCCAGCTGTGTTCAGCTCTCCCTGCCCGCTGCGCTCACCCACTGCTCTCCCTTAGCCTGGCACTGTCAGCTCCAGCCCTCACTGGAAGTGAATCAAGCACTGGAAATAGAAGCCCAGTGGGGGTGAGGCTGCTCCCTGATTCAGGCTGCAGGAAAATCTAAATTAGGAGGCAGATTCTCTGCCTTTGCATGCCTAGGGTGAGTAATCCTCCAAGTTATGGCTTGGAGGGAACTGCAGCAACTCAGGCCTGAATGCAAAGCTCCAGCTTGGAGGATGCTTTAGGAACCATATGTCATGTGCTGCCCTCAGCTGAGAGCAAACGTCTCTGCCCTGGGGATTGTCTGCCCTGGCCATAGCTGAGACTAAAATTAGCAGAGTGTTGCATAAATTGCGAGCTGTAGGTTCATTGCCTGGCCCACAGGGAGTTTTAATACTTGCTGTTTCCTCTAAGAAGAGACAATAAGCCCAGTGGAGGAGAAGCAGAAAAGCCAAAACCCTGTGGTGCTGGCTCTGTCTGGAGGGCTGTAGAGCAATCTGGGTTTGAGACGCAGCTCAGAGCAGATCTCAGGGTTTGGCCTGAGCAGCAGGTGCCGTGAAAAGCCCAAGCTGGATTTTACTGCCCAGAACAAGGTCTCAGGAAACAGACGGATTGCTAAGAGAGCAAACAATGAGACAAAGGATTCACAGGGAGCCAGCACGGGCAGGCTGACCAAGCCAAAGCACGTGGGGCTGCTTGGCTTGGCATAAATAATTGAGGTTTTGGCCAAAAAAAGTGCAGAAGGTGTCGTTAACCCGTAGCGTTATGAATTTTTTGATGGGTTCAGGGCCTTCACTGCTGTGCCAACCATGTCCCCTCCCCGCACCACGCTCCAGAGCCTTGGATCTCCCACCAGGACTCTGAGTGAGTTGTTAATCACAAGCAGCCACAGAGGCTGGTGCCAGATCTCTTCCCTGGACGTGGAGACGTCTGGAAGAACAGTCTGCTCTTCACCGCTGGTAGGGGAAGGACACAAAGCGTGAAGGAGGAAAAACTTGCTTGGTTTGGCTCCAGCCACTTCCTGAACATGCTCACATTTCTCAGGAAGGGCAGTCAGATCTCCAGTTTTTGCATCCTGGCTGGAATTCCACACGTAGATTTGCCAAGAAATGCCTTCAGCAGCACAGCACCTCTTCCTGCTCCAATATCTGAGTGTTTCCAAGCCCTAACTGCACCTTCAGCATCCTCTTCTATGCTGATCCTATTTTTAAATTGATTCTTATTGATCTCTCTTGGTATCAAAAGAGATTTCTGGCAACTTTCCGTAGTCTATCACACACCCCATTAAATCTGGTGAAGAACTAGATGTGGAAATAACGCGCAACACTTGGTATTGGTAAATTAAAGATTTCCTTAAGAGCCATACACTTGAAAAATCCAGTTTTTCCAACAGGAAAAGGTGTCCTGATGTCAGACCATTCATGTTCGATGCATCAGAAAGCAAAATAATTTGAACAAATTCCACGCTGCTGCAGATTACACTTTGTGTATATGCAAGCATCACCTTCCAGGTATGATTTGGGGTTTTTGTTCAGGCTGTGAAATAAAAACAGGCCTAGGGATCTTATTTTTGTTGTATTTTCAGCTTACATAATTCAAATTCTGCTTTGAAAGGAAACACACAGTAAATTGCAGTGTGTTTCTAAATAGGTAACACAATGAACTACCAGCAATGAGTTTAGGCACATTTCTGAGGGTTTTAACAAAATAGTATGTTAATTATTCTATTTTACAAGTTAAATATAGACAAATGTTTATGTTTTGCTATGAAATCTGGAACACTGTGCAAATCCTGATCAAACAAAAGGAAATGCTTTTTTCCCCCTTGCTACTCAGAAAAGAAAGGACTTAAAGCAACTTTTACCAATTTAACAGCTCGAAGCATCTCCAAACACTGTTTATGCCCGCATTTTTATTATCGTTTCATTGGAGCTCTTTTCTTCCCGCATTCAGACCAGCCAATACTCTCGTGTACCTCTCTCAAGGTCCTTCAGAGAACATTAATTACGGCGTGATGCTGGGATGGAGCACCGCTGTGTCCTCCTGTGCTGTAAAATCAGCTGCTGGCTCCGGATCCAGGCGTGGACGGAGAGCTGGTCCTGCTGCAGAGGGAGGAAAAGGCATTTGGGGGAGGGCAGGAAGGGGAATATCCTCCTTCCATCAGCCTCAGGGTGTGCACTAAGACCCAGAGTTTCCCCTGCTCTCAGCTGACCTCCTGGGAGGCTCTCGGCGTCTTTATTGCATCCGTGCCGAGTTTATTTAAATTCCCAAAGCCGGGAGGTTAAAGCGGCCCGCGTGTGCGGTTATCCCTTTTTAAAAAAGAAAATCGAATCCGTGCGAGCTCCGTTCCTTCGAGCAAGGTTTGCGTCAGCTGGAGGGGAGCTCTGTCCTTCCCCAGCCCTGCCGTGGACCGCAGCCCTGCTGGGGACAGAGGAACCTCCCGGGAGCATTCCTGGGGGGTTTAACCATGTACCGTGAGAGCTGCTGTATTTGGCAGGTTATATATAGACAAATGCTTATGTTCTGCTATAAAAATTAAAGCAGGATCATATGTAAAACCAGATCAAAAACACGGACGAATTTTAAAAAATAACGTTGTTTGGTGTGGAATGAAATCTGCAACTCGACCAAGACAGGACTGAGCAGACCCCCAAGCCCTGGGGGACGCGACCGCGGTGGGCACAGCAGAGCTTGGGGGAGGGACGGGGGCTGCACATCCCCTGTGCCGACCCTTGTGGGGTCTGAGCATCCCTGCACCAACCCCTGCGGGGTCTGAGCATCCCTGTGCCGACCCCTGCGGGGTCTGAGCATCCCTGCGCCAACCCTGCGGGGTCTGAGCATCCCTGCACCAATCCCTGCGGGGTCTGAGCATCCCTGTGCCGACCCCTGCGGGGTCTGAGCATCCCTGTGCCAACCCTTAGTGGGTCTGAGCATCCCTGTGCCAATCCCTGCGGGGTCTGAGCACGCCAGTACCAGACACTGTGGGGTCTCAGTATTCCTGTACCAACCCTTGTGGAGTCTCAGCACCCCCTTTTTCCGACCCTTCCGGGGTCTCAGCACCCCCGTGCCGGCCTTTGTGGAGTCTCAGGATCCCCTCTGTGCCGACCCTTGCGGGCTCTGCTCACGCCCCGTGCCATCTTTTGCGGGGTCTCAGCATCCCCCCTCTTTGCGCGGACCCTCGCGGGGGTCTCAGCACCCCCAGCACCTTCCCCCTCGGGCTCTCATCTCCCCGCGCGGAGCCCCGAGAGCCGCGTCCGGGGCGGGCGGCAGCGGCCGCAGCGGGCGGGCGCCGCTCAGCCCGGCGAGAGTTAACGGCGGCGCCGCCTCTCCATTGGCGGCCCCGCGGCGGCTGCGGAGCCCCGCGCTCGCCCCGCGCCGCCAGCCTCCATGCGGCGGCCGCCGGCATGCCCGGCACGCCCAGCCTGCTGCCTCCGCTGCTCGCCCTGCTCTGCCTCGGGGCCGCCGACCCCAAGCCCGACCCCGACCGCGACCCCGACGAGCCGTGGTGCCCCTACAAGGTGGGCGGCGATGGCGGGGCGGGGGCGCGGCTCTGCTTCCGCCCGCCGGCCCGCGGCTTCCAGTGCGCGGCTCGGGGCTGCCGCGCCCACCGCTCCGCGGGCGGCGCGCTGGTGGCCAACGTGCTGCGGAACGGCAGCGTGCTGCTGCAGTGGGGGCTGCGGCACTGGGGGCCTCCGCCGCCGCGCCCCGCCGCCGCCCTGCGCGGCTTCCAGCTCAACTGCTCGTGGGACGGCACCTACACGCGCTTCCCCTGCGACAGCGTGGAGCTGGGAGCCGCGTGTCGCGATTATCTGCTGGCCGAGGCGCACGGCAGCGTGCGCTACCGCCTGTGCCTGCAGCCGCGCTTCGCCCCGCCGCGCCCCGCGCCGCCCGCGCAGTGCGTGGAGTTCCGCGTGGAGCCCGCGGCCATGCGCGACATCGTGGTGGCCATGACGGCCGTGGGGGGATCCATCTGCGTGATGCTCGTCTTCATCTGCCTGCTGGTGGCTTACATCACCGAGAACCTCATGAGCCCCCGCGGAGGACACGCGGCCGCCGCTCCGCGCCGCGCGTAGTGCGGGAGGGGATGGCGGTGATGATGGTGATGGTGATGGTGATGCCGTGCCGAGGAACGCGGGGCTGGCGCCGGGCAGCTCCCGCAGCCGTCGTTCCGGCGCTTTCCGGCGTGGGAAGAGGTTTTCCAGACTGTTCTGGCGGCGTTGGGTTTGCCATGCCCGAATTTCCAGGACGTGCGTTTCCAGCGGAGTTGGGAGCTCTTCTTGCTCCTGGGGTGGCTTCTCAGCCACAGCCGTTCGTGGTGACTGAACTCGTGGCGTCTCAGCGGATCAAAAAACAGTGGCAGATGTCCACAAATGCCAGAAATTGTCTGTTTCTAAGGGCAAGCGGCAGATCCTAGCGAGGGCCTGTTTGAAAAGACTCTTCAGAACACCCTTATTTTAAACCTAAAACCTCTTGGTCTTAGACCTGTGCTTGATTTTTTTTCCTGTGGGGTGAAGTTGTTTGAAGTTCAGGAGAACTGACTGGTGGAACGGCAAAACCCACAGCTAAGTGTGTGTTTGATCCAAAGTCCGCTTAATCTCGTGTTTTAGGTGGGTTTTGTGTCAAATTTTGGGGGCCTAGACTGGCCACTGTCCAAAAACCACGGGGGTTTTCTGGTCGAGGGTTTTCTGGTTGGCTCCAGCGACATCAACATCCAAACACCTGCTTTTCTCCCATCAGAACTGTGTCATAGCTTCACGAAGAGTGAAGGTAAAGGGATAAACTGAGTAAGAAAACTCCATTTGGTTGGGCAAGCAGGAACCAACCCTTAATTATAAGTAAGATATAAATGAACACCCCCTCTTGCTCCCCTGAAATCCCCTCCTTTAGCAATGCAGCTGCACTAAGGTAGAAGCTTCCTGACCACAGAACTCACTGATGTTGTAGCCGAGTGTTTTGAGCGTAGGAACACTCCCCGTTAACTCCTCACTTGATGCTGTAGTAAAGTTTTAGCCATACTCTAGTACTGATTCTATTGTGCCTTAGTGCTGAGAATTTGTCCCATTTCTATTGGTGTACCCGTTCCTGTAGTCCTCGTAGTTAAGCGTATCTCCCTGGCGTTCTCGTCTCTGGAATTAGTGGTTGTTGGTTTGTCTGATTGTTTCCTTAAAAAGAAAAAACCAACTTGGGCTGATCATTACTTGAAATTTAGTATATACAAAGTAGTTACCCTCAGAGAGGTATTTAGCGAGGTAGTTTTTTAGTACGTGTTGTTTGTATGTAGTTGACTACTGTAACACAAAAAAATAATAATTATCACTTAGGAACTGTGCACCTAAAGCAAAAAATAAAGTAGGGGAGAGGCTCTGCTGTGAAGGGATTGTTGCTGTTAAAATATGTCAGGTTCACTCACGATCTGTTTGTGTAAATGTTTAGCACTGGTGAACGACCTGTTTGCTTTTCTTTGTGAAAGTCGTTTGTGAAGTTTTAGACTCGGTGGTAGAGGCTAAATATAGGGAGTGTGTGAAATCCTTAATAATACACAGTATTTGTCCTGAACATAATCCCTTCAAGAACTTGGGAGTGGCTGAGGAGCTGAAGATCTGCATTTCATCGGGCAGAAACACCTTTTTCTTTGTTATTCCTGCTGTGTTTCCATTCTCACGTGCAGCTGACTCCAGTTGAGTGTTCTGTGTTTATCACTTCGTACTTGATTGAAGCAGCTCATTGATGCCATCATTTTTGGGGTTTTATCCCTAACGAGATCGACTGCTGGAAGAAAAGGCGATTTTTAAGAACATCAAGGCTCATTTTGGTCTTTTAAAGGTTTCAAGTCAGCCTTTGCTGTAGCCAGTTCAGCACTGGACCATCGGAGTGCCACTGATTTTGTACATCTGTGTCACCTTTTGTCAGCCAGTGTCACTGTTCTGTTCCTCATCCTGTCATGAATTGCCAGATGTGAAAACCAGCTGTATAAACAGTGAGCCTTGTACCACATTGGCATTGAACTTAATAAATTAAGAGGATAATGAAAAGAAATTAAAATTTCATCAATATTTAAAGGTTCCAGATCTTGCTTGACTCAAAGTGAGTCTGCCCAAACTGGTCATAATAATATTCCATTGCCTGCTACAAAATTGTGACAGCATTAATGGGAAAATAAGAGATTTATTCTCTGAATGCTGGATTTTATTTACTAGAGGTTTGGACTGTAGATAACTGGGTAATTCAGGTGGTAGCACCGATGCAAGTGTGAGGAAATGGAAATTTAATTTACGGTTTTGAACGTGGCTGTCTTCAGTAAGACACCTCTGCAGGCAATAATGGATACAGTGACCTGCTGAAACAGCAGCTAGGAGGTACTAAAGAGATGTTTTTGTAGTCATTTCACATTTTTATTCATCAGTCTCTGGGGATTGCATTGCAACAGCATGCAGGGCAGAGGGTAGAAGAAAAATATAAATCCTGATAGAAAAAAATATGCAATTTTCTAAAGGATTCTTTTCCTATTTTTTGTTTTTTCCTTTTCCATGCATTATAAATGGGATGTGGGAGACAATATCTCAGCTTCTCATTCATTTTCAGTGGCTAAAGCTTTAATTGAACACATCTGGGTGTGTGGAAAAGAAAATCAAGAGTATTCCCCGTTTGATTTTATGTGACATTGAGCAAAATACCCGTTGGCCCATTGATAACTGGACTTTTTCCTTCTATCACCGTAGAAATTTCCTCCACCATGAGTGTAGGCATTTCTTGTGATAATAAAAGGGAAAATTACATGTACACAGACTTGATACTAATTCAGCTGCCACAAGCGTTAGTGAGACTGCACAGTTAAAGCTTTCTGTGGTCTTTGCAGCAATTCCCAAAACGTGCAGAGTAGCTTGTGGAGTGATAATCCATCCTGGCCTGTCCAGGCAGCAATAAAGAAGTGGCAGAATGCTGATTTATATCTGCCAAGAAGCCGCTTTGGGAAGAAGTGGAAATAGCTCCTCAGGCGACTACACATTCTCTGTGTTACTATACAAGTACCTGTTATTAAAAATCCATGTGGTGCCCTCTCAAGTGTTTTATTGTCCTGCATTTTTCCAGTCATTTCCAGCACAAATAGCAGGCCACATGCAGGAGTTAAAATGGAGAATGATACGCTCATTAACAAGCTGCCCTTTGCCTAATGTGAGGAAAACAACTGCTTAAATGTGAGCAGCTCAAAGCCCAGCTTGACCCCAGCTTTGAGTCTTCTGGAGAGGAAGCAGTCTGTGCCTCAGGCAAAGAATCTCTCTTAATTGCATTATGATTTTTTTTTTTCTTTTTTGTGGGATGTAGATGGAAAGGCTGCCTGGCTTTATTTGGAGGTGCAGGCAAAAGCTGGGATTTTGCTTCCATGGAGACCTGGAGTCTCAGTTTTACGAGGCTGCAAACTGCTGCTGTGTTTCACCGGCATGTTCTGAGAGAAAGGCAGGCTGGAAGGAGGAAAAGAGGCAGGTAACAGTGTCACATTCCTCGTGAAAGCTTTGGAATTAGAGCAAGGATGCTTGGATGGGGTTTTTGATGGTTTTAACCTGAGCAAAACCACCCTGAGGCTGGTGTTGCTTCAGCACAGGTCTGGTCACTGCATCTCTGATAATTCCCTGACCTGAACCACCGGGTGATCAGATCTTAGTATTTACAGAATAAGAATTAAGAAGATGATGGGCAGGAATAGGAATGGCTGAGGGGAGACCCAAGGAAAAGCTTTTGCAGGCGGGGGCAAGAAAGTGCTGAGGGGACACGTTTGGGTGGGAAATGCTGGGTGACAAAAGGGCTGCACGAGGAAAGGGGAAAGATTTCTTTGTTTAAGTTGAGGGGATAGTGAGAAAAGGTTTATTTTTTATGGAAAACACAAGAGAGAGGGAGAGGTTTTACACAGAGGGAGGAGAGGAGAATGGCGGTTGTGGGAGCAGGAAAAGGCTCTGCTGGAAGTGCTGTGGTGATAATGGGGAAAAAATTCCTCAGAAAGCACAAAGGGAATAAAAAATATCAATAGGAGGGCAGAAAATATTTTTAGGAAGCACTGGAGAGAGTCCTGCCTCACTAGTGAAGTTCAGCTGGGCTGAGGAATAGATTTGTTCCTTTGATGTCCCGGTTTATCTCCTGCTCCGTTACCTCCTCCTGCCACTGAAGTGGTGCAACGAGACCAAAGTGGAAAAGCATTATGAGATGAAAAAGGGGAAAGATGACAAAAAACTCAGAGAAAAATGGAATTGAGGTGGGCAGAGCAAGGAGCACCGTGACAATTTTGACCCGTACGCGAGCAAACCAGCGTATTTCACCAGTCGGTGGGTACACAACTAACTCCTAGTCTTGACCGTTCTAATTTGTGCGGTTTGCAGTAAAAGCGTGAGCGTTTCCTCCCGGGATGCAGAATTCCATGATTAACCCCAACAGCAACCATCTGTTCGCGTTGTGTGCGCTGCAGATGCCCCTGGGCACGGCTGGGATCCTCCAGGGTGTCGAGCCCGGTTCCCTTTCCTCGGGATGACTCAATCCTGCATCCATGCCATCGCTTCCCCTCGGCATCTTCCCGAGCCCCAGCATTCGGCTGCCATCTAGTGCCGAGCAGACGGAGATTTGTCCTAAAAACCTGCTTTTCTGACAAGTGGCGCTTTTTAATTCCACAGCCCAGAGAGGCAGCAAGATTTCAGGGATTCGCGCTGAACGGCTGTTCTGTGTTTGGGAGCGCTTTGAGGCCTCATCGCCTTTTATGTGATAAAATCTTCCTAATGTTCTGATGCCTTGAAGGCTGACCTGGAACAGAGACTGGACAGAGCTGGAGAATAAAGTAGATATTTATTGAAAGGCCTTTAAAGATACATCTTGGGCAGGACAAGAGCCTGGGCAGGGCTGCACCCAAGGCGGACCCAAAATGGTCACAAAATGGACACAAAATGGACTCTTGGTCACGACGTCTCACACTTTTATAAGTTTTGGGCATTTGCATATTGGGGTTTAGTTGTCCAGTTAGCGCTTCAGATTATGAAGTCCCATCCTTGTTTCTCTCTTCAACCCACTGTTGTTTGTGCTTTTGGGCCCTGAAAGTTTTACTCGTTGTCCTTGGTCTTCAGCAGGAAAAGGATTTTTGTCTACCTACTCTGTGAAGAGAGCTGAGCGACGCTGAATGTGAGGCTCAGAACTGCACCCCTAGGCAGCAAGGATTCTGAAAAACGTCAAAGCTAAAGCTCAAAGCATCAGTTCAACCTGAGCCTCCCCTGGCGCAATTGAGGCCATTCTCTCTCCTCCTGTCCCTGTTCCCTGGGAGAAACCCCGATCCCCCCGATCCCCCCGGCTGTCCCCTCCTGTCAGGAGTTGTGCAGAGCCAGAAAACCCCGAGACTCCTTTTCTCCAGGCTGAGCCCCTATCCCAGCTCCCTCAGCCCCTCCTGGTGCTCCAGCCCCTTCCCCAGCTCCGTTCCCTTCCCTGGATGAGGAGAACAAGCAGCTTTAGAACCATGGAACATCCTGAGCTGCAGGACTGGAGTCCAAGCCCTGGCCCTGCCCAGACACCCCAAAATCCCACCCTGTGCATCCCTGGGAGCGTTGTCCAAACCCTCCTGGAGATCTTGGGGCTGTGCTCATTCCCTGGGGAGCCTGGGCAGTGCCCAGCACCCTTGGGGGGAAGAACCTTTGCCAAAATCCAACCTAAACCTGCCCTGGCACCGCTCCAGCCGTTCCCGGGGTCCCGTCCCTGGTCACCACAGGGATCAGCGCCTGTCCCTCCTCTTCCCCTCACGAAGTTAAACCTTGCAGTGAGATCTCCCCTCGGCCCCCCTCCAGGCTGAACAAGCTTCTCCTCCACTACCCTCCTCTGAGCGCCTTCATATTTTATTTTTTATTATTATCATTTATCCCCCCCAAAACTCGGGCTGAGGCGGCACAACCTCTCCCCCCTCCAACCCCACGCCCGACGCCTCCCGCAGCTCGCCGGCGACACCCGCTCCACTCCCCGTCGCCCAGCACCCTCGGGCCCCTTCTCGCGGCACTCCCCTCACGGCGGCCGCGGCCGCTCCGCCTCCCCCGCTCCGTGCCGCGGTTGGCCGCGCCGGGGCCCTGCTGACACGTCCCGTCCCCGCCCGCCGCGCTGCCGCCGCCATTTTGTGGAGCGGCGGCCGGGAGCGGAGGGAGGCGCGGGCAGCCCCAGCGCCGTGCCCGCCATGCCGTCCGCGCCGCTCCGCGTGGCCGTGGTGTGCTCCAGCAACCAGAACCGCAGCATGGAGGCGCACAACATCCTCAGGTAACCGCTGCTGTCCGGTTCGCCCCCCGTGCCGGCGGCGCTCCGCTGTCAGGGAGGCGCGGATGGGGCCCTGCTTTGGGGCCCGCGACCGGCCCGGCAGGCCCGTGGTTGCGGGGCAGCGCCTCCGCCTTCACCCCGCATTCATCTCGCTTGTACCCGCTTCCACCCCGTTTGTATGCCCGTTTCACCCCCCTTTTACCTCCTTTTCGCTCCATTTTCGCCTCGCCTGCTCCGCGCTCCGCTCCAGGCCGCGGTCGGGTGTCCCGGCCCTCCCTGGCGGAGTTGTGGCCCCAGTGCTGAAAACACGGGCTGGGGACTTGGATCGAACAGGGCCTGTGTCTCGGCGTGTGGAAACTTAAATGTTCCCTTTTTTCTTTCCCCAACTCTTCTCTTTTTTTTTTCCTTTTTTTTTTTTTTTTCATTTTTCCTTTTTTTTCCTTTTTTTTTTTTTTCCTTGAGTGCATCTGAAAAAGGCTCGCAGGAAAGCCGGAGAGGGACTCTTCGTCAGGAGCCGGAGTGATAGGACAAGAAGTAATGGATACAGAGTGAAAGAGAGGAAATTTATGTTAGATGTTAGGAAGACATTTTTTTTTAGTGTGGTGAGACGCTGGCACAGGGAGATTGTGGCTGTCCCATCCCTGAAAGTGTCCAGGGCCAGGGCTTGGAGCAGCCTGGGATGGTGGAAGGTGTCCCTACCCATGGGTTGGGTTTTAAGTCCTTTCTGACCCCTTGACACTCTGTGAAGACTGAGCAGCTCCATGCCCTGAAAGGGAGCCCTTTCCTCTCACCAGGAGAACAGAACATACAGTTCAGAACGCTGAATGTCTTTTGAGATTACAAGTTTTAATCTGTTTAGCACTCCCAAATGCTCTCAGCTCGGCTGAAGCGGTGAGATAGGAAACTTGGGACAGACTGATGGACAGGAGAGACCTGATCTGCCTGAAATCGTGTCCCTGAATCCTCCCTTGGCGCTGCAGGAACACGATAAGGATGGTTGGGTTTATTTTATTGAAGTTATGCAAAGAAGCATTCACATTAGAAATACACGTTGATGGCATAGTAAGCAGAACAACTGCGCCTAAGCTGTGTGCTACATGTAAATAAAAATAAAAGCTTTGAAAGGAATAAATAATAGAAGCGTTTGGTCTGGCAGCCATCTTACTGTGACAGCATCTCATGCACTTCACGCTCACTCGTGGCATCGGATGTTACCCGTGGCAGTTCTGTGAAAACATGACATTATTTTTCCTCTAATAGTGCTAGAACTGCGTTTTAATTGACAGCTGAGTATTAAGGACACAGTTAAATTTACTTTGAATGTCTGGCCTTTTCCTTCCCCCATGTTTTTGCAGAAATAAATCACTTCCGGTGTGACTGATGTTTGCCAAATGTGGCAGGGAGGGGTGGGGGAGCGTTTTAAGTCTGTTCTCCCTTAAGATTTTCATTTAAAAGCAACAAAATTGTATTTAGAAAATGCTTAGTTTTATTAACATCTTTTGTAGTTGTGGCAGCAGTAGCATAAATGGCAAAAGAGAGATAAATTGCTGACGCTGCTCTAAAGAAGTAGCAGCTCATTTGCCAGTAAACTTCAGGAAAATGTCAGTGTTGGCTCCAAGCCAGCCTGCCTCACCAGTTCAAGGCAGCGTGTTGCACTGCAGTTGGACAGAACACGTGATTAAAAGAGGAAGAAGCTGAGGAATTACGAAACTTTAAGGTATTTTGTTAGTGTGTGACAGGATTTTAAAAGGCACAAAATCTCTGTGCTGTTGGAAAACAAAAGTCTGGGGTCCAGCGTTCAGTGTGTGCTTGTGTATTTTGTAATTAACCCAAGTTTTAAACACTTTGTTCTAATTTTCCAGCAGAAGTCAGGCCGAAGGTCTGCCTGAAGTTTGTTGATGGAATAAAAGCCATCACCACAGGGGTGTGTTGAGCCAAGGAGGCAAAGGGGAAGAGCAGTGCAGAAAGACACGATCCCTCCTCTAAAGCTGCCAGACTGGCTGTGTGTAACCCCTCCCTAGGTCAGGTCTTACTCACCCTGTGTTATTTGCTTTTCCAGGCTCTGCTGGGGTGGGGTGAGGAGCAGAGCAGGCCTGGGTGCCGTGCAAGCCCTGCACAGCAGTAACAAAGACGTGCCCGTGTTGCAAACACAAATCCACAACGCAGCTGCTGGGACAAAAATTAACTCTGCCCCAGCCAAAACCAGCACGTTCCATAGGCGATTTTATCTTTTAGTTTATATTTTGCCATAGAGCATGCAGACTCAGGCCGTGGTTCTCCCTCAGAGGAGGAAGACAGGAGGGGAAATCTCTTTACAGCCAAACTTTTTTATGCAGCAACTTCCACATTTCTTGGTAGTACCCTGATGCCTTCGAGAGTTCAATTCTCTGTGTCACTGGCAATAAAAGTTTCTAAAATGCTGGCACACGCTTCAGCCACATATTCCTCGTTTTAGAAAGCTAGCTTTTAGGAAATTAGGAGTATGAACATCAGACCTTAGTGGCAGCAGGGAAATTCAAATATTGCCACCCCTGTAGCAAAACCTTAGTTTTCATACTGATGTTAGGACTTGTAGTTCAACATTGAGGTGTGAGAGGCTTCAAGTTGCACCCGTGCTGTTTCCATAAGTTGTTACTCACATTTTCTATCCTGGCATCATCTGTCAGCCCCAAAATGCAGTGAGGTATTGACATCTGTATTCCCTAATTTAAGAAAACCTACATTAATAATCCCCCAATAAGGAGATACTTTCACATTTTTGTATTAGAGCACACTTTCATTTGACAGCTTAGTAGTGATAATGCAAATTACAAGTTGTTATTATCAAAATGAGTTAACAGTGCTTTTGTCCTGCTGTTCAGCAGTGTGGGCTTGTTTTGGAGGGTGGGGTTTTTTTGATATTTTTTTTTAATATTGATTAGATATTTTCTAAGTAGCCCACAAGGGTTGCTGGTTATTTTCCTGCTACCTCTTTTGGAAAGGGGTGTGGTAAATTAGGGATTTGTCCCCTGAAATCCTTCACCACTCTCAGTGCAGCGCCACTGCAGGATTCATTGCATTTGCTTTAATATTTATTAATATTTCCTACAGCCATTGGAAAGAGAGGCTGTGCTGTTACGAACATACAATAAGCTGAAAAGCAGCTTAACAAGAATGTGTGAGATCCCCAAATAACAGTGAAATAAAAGCAAGATGGGGACAAATTTCACGTCTCAAGCTGCACACAGATGATTATTATTCCTCCTGCCAGTGCTGGGATGAGTGGTCCCAGTCTGTGGTGTGTCAGTGCAGCCCAGGGCTTTGATTTCAGAACTGTTTTCAGTGAGATCCTGTGGAGGGAAGTGCTCAGGGGCACTTGAGTGGTGCTTGTGAGCTCTGTGATGAGCTTTGCACTGAGAGGTGAGCAAACACGCTGAAACTGAGATCAGTGACTCACTTTGTCCTTAGCTCACTGCTAGTTTATCTACATCAGCCCTAATAGTACTAACAGAAACAGCTTCCTGAAATGTGGTCATTACGAGTCTGTTAAAGTTTAAACTCCACATTTTCAGAAATCAGTGCTAGGATAGTCTGTTAGTTTGTCTTACTCTTTACTTTTTGTGACACAGCTCTTTTTTTCCCCATCTTCTGGGTAGTTTTGCCCGGCCAAAACCAAACACTAAGTACCCATTGTCTTGTAGGAATTGTTCATTTTTACAAATGTCCCACATTTCCACAGATACCTGATGATTCACTACACTGGATGCTTCCAGCTATTTAATAAAATCTGAATAATATTGAATAAAAGCTCCTGACTAATAGCTCCATGCAGGCATTTTTGCCTCTCCTGTGCCCCAACTGCTGCAAGAAATGTGTTGAAATGTTTTTAGAATACTTCATTGTACCTGGGGCATAAATAGTGTAAAAATTGACACTACTACTCACCAAGGTACAAAGCATGAAATTCCACGTGAGGAACTCATATTCCAGCTATTATAAGGAAGCTGGAACTCACATTCCAGCTATTATAATAAGGAAGTAATTTTGAGTGGGTCACATCAAATTTTTGACACGTTGAATGTCAAAGATTTCAGATTTGCTTTATATGAGATCATGCAAACTTCAGGGACATCACAGCAATTAGGGGTTTTAGTGTGTGATCCAAGACCTGTTTTAAGGAATAATAAAGAAAAAAAAAAAAAAAAAAAAAGTTAGGAGGGAGGAAAAAATTAAATTGAAACATGAATTTTTTAGCACTGCAATTTCTTCTGTGCATATTATGTCTCTCTTCACGTCCAGTAGAAGCAGCAGAATCAAAACTTGGATCTGCAAGTATTGCAGGGAAAATAAATGAACAGTGACTCATAACTGCACCAGTTACATGTGATGGAGGGCTGGGAGGGGCAAAGAATTGCACTTTTTTCCACTTGTATCCGTTTCCAGTCATCAGTCCTGCAGAAAGAAGCAAAAAAGGCCTCACACATCTTGTCTGTTTACAGAAATAGGCACCTATAAATAGTTGCTGGACGAAAAAAAGTGTGGGGAAGCAAGAAAAGAGAAAGGAGGGGCTGAGTTCAGTAGGAGGAACTGAAGGAATTAAGTGTTGATAGTTCCAGAGCTGTGTTTGAGTTTGGGGCAGGAGGGGATCACAGTCTCTGCCCAGAAGCATTTGGGATCACTTTGAGGACATCCTTTGAAGGCAAACAGACAATTGGAGTTGGTGTCTTCTGCTGAATTTCCTTGGAATTGCAGCCCCGGGACGCTGGGGCTGACTCTTGCACCGGGCCCAGTTCTGCTCAGTCCCCTCAGAGCAAAGCACTGCAAATTCGGGGTTATTTCTGGGGACACAGGCACTGGGTTGTTCACTTTTTGTTTTAACATTGTTCACTCCCTTCAGTCTCTGCTAAAATCATTGAAGCTGGAAATGTGAGTCCTTAAAAAAAATGGATTAAGTCTTGGTCTTGCTGTTTCGAGTTATGTTGTCATTACGGACCCAAATGTTTCAGCGTTCTGGGTGACAGCAACAGTGTTTTACCATGTAACTTTGTCCATTAGACCACCAGAAGGTATCTTTTTTGTCCCATTACGCAATAGATTGCCACATTATTTCATACTACTGAAGGAGTTACTGAGGTTCAAGTATTTCAGGTAATCAGCAAGAACATTTTGGCATCACTCCTAAAGACAAGCAGGTTCCTGCCTCTTTTTGTTTTTTTTTAATTATAACTATTAAATAGTTGTTCATAAGAATGGAATGAAGTAATCCCTGGTTTAGCCAAGAGTTTTAGCAGCCAGCAGAACATCTGCCCCGCTTGTGTAAAGGTGGTTGCACTGGGTGGTTTTCAGTGGCAGGCACACAAATGTTTGTTCTGGGCTGATTAAATGACACCAGAGGCAGTTTGGGCAACAAAGTGAGAAGAAGGATGCAGTTAGGCCAAGAGTCTCAGCAGGACACTTAAGTATTGATCATCGCTGCAGTTACTTACTTGTACAAGACAAAACCATCTCTGCCTGCGTTGTCACGAATACAGAACGTGTTTGTTGCACAAAGGACATTTCCAAATAGCTGTGTACCGTAATTGTGAGAAAATTCCTGTCAGCTAGAGGTGCTTCCCTTGAAGTGGTGTGTGAATTTAGGTTGTAACCACAAGGAGAATCCACGTCGGGTACTCTCAGCAGTTTGGTTTGCCCAGCTGGCTGCTGGCTAAGAGGTGTTTTTAAAATTCACTCTTGTGTTCTTCAGCACTTTAATTTTTAAAGTCCACCCAGTCTAATTGTGTTCTTTGTCCCCTTCCCTTGTGTCTTTCAGCAAACGAGGATTCAGCGTGCGATCCTTCGGCACAGGGACTCACGTGAAACTGCCAGGACCAGCCCCGGACAAGCCAAATGTTTATGACTTCAAAACAACATATGATCAGATGTACAATGATCTGCTTAGGAAAGACAAAGAACTGTATCCCTGTGGCATGGCCTCTTTAAAAAATCCCGTGTGGTTCATCCTTGAAAGGTGTAATTCATTATTTGGCATTAAGAATCTATAGAGTTGCTTGGCTGGCGAACTTTAAATGATTGAAGTTTATAGGAGGTTTTTTTTTTTTTTTTTTAACAGTGGGCCTCTAATGCTCCCTTGTAAATAGTTACCCAGTTCCAGTGCACACATCCCAAATGCTCTTTTGTAGCGTGTTACCGTGTTTAGCTCTTGAATGAACACATCCATAGCCTCAGATTGTCCATTGCCTCCCCTGCACTGTGGATCCTTCTCAGTGCAAAGACTGTCCTGAGTATGGATTTGGGAAGAGCGACCACCTCGACTTTAATGTTGTATTTAGCTCAGACAAACTGCCAGGTAAGGCTTACAGAATACTTTCTCTGGGAGAGAGGATGCCTTTCATTAAAGAGCTCACCCTTCTCACTGAGGATTTTGTGATATGTGATTTGCTCTGTGCACCGAGGAAAAAAAATAACCCTGTAGTTTATTGTAAAGAATGGACAGAGGAGAGACCCCAGTGACATTTAGTCCTGGAGAGCAAAGGTGATCAGGGTTAGGCACACTACTAAAAATGTCCCAACTGCATTATTTTGTAATACCTATATTTAAAACTGATTTTTTTTAAATGAGAAAACCCACAGACAAAACTTGGGGAACCCATTCTAGATGTTTTTTCGGCAAGGATCCTTTTTTTGAAAAAGTTCAAAATTTAGGATGTAGTCTTAATATATCACATGTGATGTGCTGGTTTATTTGATTTTTTTTTTTAATCCCTCTGCCTGTAGAGAAAAGGAGAATCTTGCAAACCCATCTTAATGAGGTATGCCTTATCCATATCCTGATTAAAAGAACTGCTTAAAAGAAAATTCCTTGAACTGAGAATTAATTTTAACGAGCACCAACGACTTGAGATTTCCTTTTTGATTTCTTCACTGCTGCTGTGCTGAAAATGGCAGTACTTAAGAAAAAAGAAAACCCAAAAAACCAAGAGATAGCAAACCTGTTCCCCCACGAGCATGTTTTGGAGTCACCATTGTGGTTCTCCTCCGTGCTTTGCTGTGTTCCCCAAATACATTTGCAGTGTTACAGTTGAACCTTATCTCAAGATATAAAGGAGGTTTAAACAACAGCCACTGCAAGGGAAATAGGGCAACAGCAAATGCCTCTGTGACTTTGCTTTTTTGATTCTCAGATAATTTAAGGTTTTCAGACTGAAGACTGGCAGCACAGAAAGCAACTCCATTTCCAGAAGTGGGTTTTGAGGGTAAAGACTTTAACCAAAACCAGACCTGCTCTCATCAGCGAGTTGTGGAATAGGTATTTTTTTGTGACCCAGGGTCCCGGGGGCTCTCAGTTCAGTTGGGTGAGCATAACTTCAGGGAGGGGATGGGAATTACCTGTGGGGTGGGAGGGGCTGCTCTCTCATGGGCTTGGAGCGTGGCTGGGATGGGGGTACAAGAGGAGGGGTGTTTCCAAATGATTGAGCTGCTTATTCTGTTTCCCAGCCTTGCTTTGACCATCTGTAATCTGAAATTTGGAGCCTTGCTGCCACCACCCTGCTTGTTCCCATGTTCCAGTGAGGAGACGCCTGAGGTTTGAGTGCTCTCCTTGGACACTCAGTGACATTGTGGCTGTGGGGGAACATCCCCTGCCCAAATAAACGACCCCCAGGTTCAGGGAGCAGTGGCCTCGAACAAAAACGAGCTGCTGCACTGCTGGGCCTCACTGAGCGAGGTTAAAATCGCGTTAGAGAGAAGAGATGCACTGAACCTCTACTGTTCACTTGTGAAGAGGGGGGAGCAACTATTAAAAACTCACTCTGCAGAGATTAAAAGCACCTTCGCTGCAGTTAATTAGTGAAATATAGAGCACAGGCTCTCATACCTTGAAGGCATATGTTGAATTTCAGCAGCACAGGAGTAGGGGATTAATGGAGCCAGGAATACAGATTCGGTTGAGTAGGTGGTTACAGTAGATCTAAAATGGAAGTACTTCAAAGCCTTTTAAGATGTGGCAGTTGAAACTTAGAGGTAAAATAAGTATCAGCATCTCCCATTGAATTTTTAGAATGTAGCATTTAAATTCCCTGAGCCCCAATCAAGGACTGCCCCCAAACCATTTAACAGTGTTCTGAACGTTGCTTTTTAAAACATTCCTCTGTTTTTTCTAGGACAGTAGAGAATTCTAATTTGAGGAAGACACAGCCATGGTCTGTAGTTCCCATACACCACCTCATATTTGCATGTGTAACTCACCTTTCCAACATTGGGGTTATTTGTCCTTATCATTACTTGCCCCTTACAACTCTGTGAAGGGGTTTGAGGACTTAATTCTAATTCTGTGATGGTGACCTTAAAAGCTGAAACAAAAATAGAGCAGAACTGCTGGTGAGCCTTGCCTTCAAGTGAAGGCAAAAACTAGTCAAGGGTGAAACTTGCTAAACAATTTAAATTTAAACCCAGTTTAAGTCTTCATCAGCACTTGATGTTGTGCCCAGGGATAGGAGCTGTTCGAGTGGAAATTTGGCCAGAATTCTGCAGGAATTGCTCCTGGGTTCTTTAGCACTGTGAGTAACTCTGTGGCTGATCGTTTCTTTCCTTTCCTCAACACTGATGTGGTGTCTGTGACCCTCCCATTAAAGATGATTTTCACAGATAGGGGGGTGTTTTTAGTTAGGGTTTCTAGACAGCCTGCACCTACCCTGCAAGCTTGGCCTCCTGCTCTGTTCCTGACATCTTTTACCTGCTCTTTTAATTTGACCTCCCTAGCTTTAGATAAGATTCCAGTCTTAGCTCCTTAGCTCCGTGAGGTTATAAAGTTGAGGGGAGGGTGGAAAACATGTCCTGAAGTTCCTAAAGCTGCTTCAGTTAGGAGGAAAATTCCAGAAATGAAGAACTCGGTGCATCTCCCTTGAAGACATTGATTCTTTTCTGTCCAAAAAAAAAGGTAGTGATAAAGTTGGTGATGGGATCTAGCTTTAACTCTCTGAACTCCCTATTGAAGTTGGATGCCCATGTGATATTTTATATGTAGCTCAGTCTTGAGGAGTAACTGATCTCAGTTCTACTTCAGGTAAGCTCTTCATGCATGTATTTATCTTGCATTTTCATCTGGTTTCTCTTCATGGATTTTGAACTGCTAAGCACTTGGCAGCTTCTCTGCTGAGCTGTCGTTCCCGTGTTCAGCAGCAGAGCTGTGTCTCTGGAAGCCACTTTGGAATGTTTCATTTAGAGATGTTGAGGGATTTTTTATATTTTTTGGGTATGGGTATTTTCTTCACCTTTTTTTTTTTTTTTTTGGAAGCCTAGCCTTGCAAGAGCTAAAAACAGTTGAAATCATGGCCTGTGTGTCAGTGGCAAAACTTCTTCCAAAAGCAGTGCAGGACAAGTCTCATTTTCTTTCTTACTGTGCCTTACAAAGCACTTCAGTGCTCCTAGAAATAGAGAGGAGGGATGAGGACAGAAAGAAGTGTTTAAACTGGATTTAAACAGGCTTCTAAGAGGCACATTTCTGCAAATCAGCACGCTTCCAGCCACAGGCTGAATCCCAATCCTTTTTTCTCCATGAAGGATTGTAAGACCAAAATGCTTCACAAAATCTCCGGCCTTTCAAAGGCAGCAAAATTTCAGTATTTCTTCGTCTGCCTTCTGATCACCCTGCCTTTAATCTTGGCTTCATCCACATGAAAAAGGAAATACATCAAATTATTAAAAATATATGAGCTGGAAATATATTATTTAAATATTATTTACCCTGTGAGCTTTGGGACTCTGATGTAATGGCAAACAATGTAAAACACCCTCTGCCATCCTGTCTCTTCTGGGTAGTCTGAAAGGTTTATTTTCTTATCCAAGGTGAGTCCCAAACAGATGCTCTGAGGAGTTCTGACTGAAGGATCCAGTCTGAGGCTGATGACTCGTGTAAAATCCACTCAGAGCTGGAGTGATTTCATTCTTTGGCGGTTTAGTCCCAGTTGGAAGGAGGGGAGTGAAGTGACAGTCGATGCTTCTTGCCTTGAAGTTACCTCCCATTGCCACAAAACTTCCGTGCCAACATTAGGGATGCTTTTACTTCTTTTTCCTTTGTTCCAAACCAATTCCCATTTTCATGGTAGCAGCTGTAATTCCTTAAACTGGCATTGATTGCGAGCCAGGGATGTTTTCCTGCAGACCTCATCCGGCGTGGTGCTTTCTGTGCAGGCTCCTGCTGCCAACGGCCCTGCTGGCTCCATGATTGTACTCTCAGGTTTCCCAAATGTGCTAAATGAAATGGTTTAATCGATTTAGGGTTTGCAATGCTTGTGGTTTGCTTTGTCTGAGGTACCTTGGGCTGTAACTGGAAATTCTGAGCTTCACGGCACCAAGGGTGGCAGCAGCGCAGCCGGTTTGGAAGTGGCTGTCGCAGCCCCTGTTTCCCTGGGCAGGGGAATGATTCATCCTTTCCCTCAGACCTCTCTCCTCAAAGCACTTCCCCCTCCCAGTGCTACATTTGCTGCTCATCTCTGGAATCTGGCGCTGCTTCCCAAACCTGAGGGGAGCATCCCCAAGTCCCGTGTGATCCTCCCGAGCCGTCTTGGAATGACTGCGGGAGTGACAGCTCCGTGTCACTTACTGCCAGGTGATCCAAACGCTGGATTCCAGCAGTCCAATCCAAACTCCTCTTGAAGTTCATGCTTGGATGAAGTGCACGCTCAGCTGTTTGTCAGACGTGCCACATCCTCGAGTCATCTTGTCCTCGTTCTGGTAGTCCCCTCAGTACGTCTGTGGCATCCCTTCTCCACCTCTTTGGCACTGGACTTTGCCATTACTCCCTCTCTTTTCCCCTCTGGCAGCTTGGATCTGTCCATTTTCACCCCAAATACAGCCTCAGCTGCTCAGCACTGATAAATTCTTGTCTGGCACTTGAGCTCCGGGCAGAACTCAAGGTGTTTGCTGCCTTCACTGATGTGTGGGTACAGACCCCTCAGCTTTGGGCTCAGCCAGGCTTCAGGGAGTGAGCAGGGCTCCCATGTGGTTATTTGGGTTTGGACTAGCTCCTAGGAGCAGTTGGATTTATCCTTGCAGCTTGTGGCTTACAAATTCTGGGTGCTTGTCCTTCACTAGATAAAACAAGTTCAGGGTTTTTACAGATCGTTCATACAGGCACAAATGTTGCAAAAAGGTCATGGAGCCCAGCTTAGCATCTTGGTGATCATTTTGGATGGCATATTTTAGAATTCCAGACTGGTTTGGGTTGGAAGGGACCTTAAAGCTCATCCAGTGCCACCCCCTGCCATGGGCAGGGACATCTTCCACTATCCCAGGTTGCTCCAAGCCCCATCCAGCCTGGCCTGGAACATTTCCAGGGCAGCCACAGCATCTCTGGGGAGCCTGTGCCAGGGCCTCCCCACCTCACAGGAATTTTTTCCATCTTGCCCTGCTCTGTTTCCATTTGAATCCCATAGAATGGTTCAGCATTAAGACTTTAAGTTAGGGACCAACAAAAGACTTGTGCACAAAACTGCCGGGTTTCAATTCCAAAGGACAGGTTTTGTATTAGGAATTTTTTTCCTAAAATCCCATCTCACCCTGCTCTGTTTCCATTTGAATCCAACAGAATGGTTCAGCGTTAAGACTTTATCAAGCTAAAGAACAGCAGAAGCTTTGTGCACAATCTCTGATTTGTTCTGAACTGCCCAGTTTCAGTTCCAAAGGAATTGTGTTCTCTGGGTGTGGAGTGAAGGCAGTTACTGCAGCCACTGTGCTTGGAAAGTGGAATTTGTGGTGCCTGTGCCCATCTCCAGTCTTTGATTCCCTGTAAAAGGAGCTGATAGTGAAGGTGGAAGGAGGCTGGGCAGCCTCACCCCCTCCCACATTTCATTTGAGGGAATGTCCAGTTCCTAGCCAAATGCCAGGCAGGCTTCAACACAAGGTGTTCTGTTTATAATGCAGATACTGATAAATAAATAATGATGGTGTGGAAGGGAGACCTGCAGATGCCATTCATGCTCGGGTGAGAAGCACTCTGCTCTGCTCCTGGTTTTCCCAAAGAAGAAATGCAGTGTTTGAGGATGGTGTCAGCTGCACCAAAGGGAATCATCAGCAGATTTATTTGAAGCTTTGGGTGCCAGCCATTACTTTAAAGATTTATATTTTTTTTCCTAAAAAGGATGTGTACATTTTAGCAAGTATCATTTGCCCAGTTAGGTTTAATAAATTGGTTTTCATATTTTCAGGAATGGCCTGGGTTGGAAGGGACTTTAAATGTCATCCCCTTCCACCCCTGTCATGGCAGGAACACCTTGCATAGACCAGGTGCTCAGAGCTCCATCCAGCCTGGCCTTGGACACTTCAGGGGATGGGAATTTTAGATCTATATAATTAATTTCTATACCCAAACACTCACAGCTCAAATCACTTGTGAGCTTCAGCTTCACATGGGAGTTAAAATGAAATTTACTTGGATCAGTAAGATCATTTTTCTTTTATCATAAAGGATAGAGACTTGACTCTTCTCTAGGTTGGTGCTTGTGGCTGAACGTGTTTTTTGGGTCCTGTCAGGGACAAATTATGATAAAGTTCAGAGGGGTTAGGGATGTTTGGAGGGATGGTTACCCAGATGTCTGGAGCAGGGACCCGTCAGTTGGATGGTAAAAGGCATTTCTGGTGTCTGTGACAGGAATTTTAAATTTGGGTTAGCAAAAGCAGTGAAAGCTTTAGGGGTTTAGCTAAACACATTTTTATTTTTTAATAAATCTTCATCACTAGTATGGGATATCCTGAGCTAAAAGGAGAGAATACACAGTCAGTAACAGAAATTCTTCATGAGAGTGAGCAACAATGCTGTGCCTGTTTGGAAAAACCCAACTTTTGTGCTGCAACATCTTTTTATATCGAACTTTTCCACTGCTGAGTCGCCCTGCCCAAATTCCATCACCCTGTGGATCTGTTTGGCAGAGTTACTCTATGAAAGGTGAAATCTGAATTGGACTCTGTAAAAATGTGAATTTACTCTGCCAAGGGTTTGCAGTTGGTGAAGGGAAACGTGGACAGTTCTGGTGAGCATGGCAGGGCTCCAGAGATGTGACAGCACAGAAAACCAGGGGAGATTTTGTCCTGAAAAGAGAGCAGGGATGCCCAGGACAGGGAGTGTGGAGTTAAATGATCCAACACCTGCCAGTGTGGTGGAAACCATTCCTAAGTTGTAATATCTGCATTCACCTGAGCTCCCAAAGAGCACAAAGCTGGGTTATTATGCTCTGGAATAATAATAACCCTTCCTCGCTCAAAGGATGTGCTGGCTTTTTCCAGGTGAAAAAAAATTCCAGGCAACCAAATAGGAAACCGTAAATCTTAACTGCTTCTCTCAGTCTCCTTTTATAGGCAGATGGACCCTTGGAAAAAAAAAAAAAAATAAAAAAATAGCTGTAAGTTGGCAGCAGAGAGCTGAAATCTTGTGTGGGTTTGGGAATCTGCGTAATTCTGTCTCCAGGCTCACTCAGGAAAGCGAGGGGACAGATGCCAGCAACATTTTATCCTAGAAAGGGAAAAAAGAGAACCCAAAAAAGTGTGTGGGATGTTGTGGATTTTTTTTTTCCCCCCCTCTTGAACTTCATGGTGTAGAAATGAGGAGTGCAGAGCCCGGGAAGGGCTCTCCTTCCAACTGAGCAAAGGCAGCTGTGGGCATATTTTGGAAATGGCAGATATTCTGGAAGTGGTATTTTGAAAATGCAGTCGTTTTCCTGCTCTGCAAATAACCAGAGGTCTGAGGTGGCTCCATCCAAGTGAGGATTTCTATTTTTTCTTTCCCAAACGTGACAAACCCCAGGAAGAGTCCGCAGGGGTGCTGGTGTGCAAGAGCTGCTGGTGAGAGCTTGGGGCTGTAAAGGACAATTCCTGAATAACATAAAGAAAAAACCTTTTAGGAAAGAAGATTTAAAAAGGCTTGGGAGTGACGTGGAGAAAAGAAACGCAGCAGAAGTGAGGCTAATTGGCAACATTTAATTGTGATAAGCAGCCTATCAGTCAGTTCGTGGTGCAAAATTGAAATTACAAGTAGTTGAAGTGCCGTGGTGCAGACACAGAGAACTGGATCTGTGTTCAACATGAAGTAGACTCTTGTAGGAAGAAAGCTGGGTTTAGTTTTTAACATCAATTAAACACTTGAAGGATTTAAAAGCTTTGGAGGCCGTTTGCTTGAACAGGAACGTGAGCACACAGGTGCACATCTGGGCAGTAGAATTCGAGCTAAAAGGTAGGCAGGAAATTTTTGGTCTTTTGTTACAAAAATAGTAGGGGTGTTTTCTGGAAAGAAATACACGTCTGTCACCTTTTCAGCAAGGAAATAAGCCCAGATGACCTCTTGTATATTGCTACAAATGATGGAAGTTGTTTTCTTCTCAGAATTGTTATCTCAAGAACTTACAGGCTGTTATCCTTACTGTTACATTGTAAAAATATATACTTAGGTAGCTAAAAATACAGCTGTGGTGAAGGCAGGAAGAGATGCATCCCCTTCCAGGCTTTCCCAATCCAAACCTTTCCTGGTATTCCCAATTTACCCCTAAAAGTTCGCCTTCAGAGGGAGTTTGGTTTTACTCAAGCCAGCAGGTTGATGTGACAGCCTGGAGTGCTCCTGATGAAAATGCACATCCCAGAAGGGTGGAAAACAGTGGGATTAGAGAATCCTGCCTGAAAAGGGGCTCCAGGGTGGAAAATCAGAGCCTCGAGGTCACAGCAGCAGCCTAAATATAGCTCCAAACAGCCTCACAGATCCCTTTCACACAGTGATGAAGCTCTGACAGGCGTAAAGTCGGTGTTTTCCTTCACCCCTTCCCATTTATGCATCTCGGGATATTTTTATGGGATGTGCTTCTGTGGTTTCTTGGGCTCCCTTTGGAGTTTCAGTTGCATAAATCCACATTTCCAGGTAGGACTTCGTGCAGGTGGCACCTGAAACACCTCGGGGTGGCCTTTGAAAAGCAAAAGCTCCAGAAGTGAGGGGCAGTGGCTGAAGGGAATGTAGGACATTCCTTTAAATTCCTTTAAATCCCTTGTTAAAAAGAACAGCACAGGCTGGGGGTTCGGAGTATTTATGGATATAAAAATAGTTGTTCAAGAAAAACTCCTTTTGTGAGGGCCTTTTAAAGCTGTGGTGACAGGGACAGGTCTGTGAAAAGCAGCTGATGGGGATCACACTCGCCTTAGGAACATTCAATGGTCATTGATTTTTAGATTTGCAAGCAGAATATTTTATTTTAAAGATAACATTAATAGTTTACCTTGTGCTGGTGATTTGCTCAAAACCATGACTTTCCTTCAAGTAAAGATACTTAACTCAAGCGACTTCAGATACACACAGAATGGAATTTTACACATGTTGGACAGAAATAAGAGAATCAAGCCACGGCCAGAAAGATTCCAGAACTGCAAAGACGTTTTTGATTTGATCCTAACGTGTGAAGAAAGAGTCTATGATCAAGTAGTAGAAGGTAAGGAGCTTGAACTGATAAACCAAGTTAACTTGGAGTGGGGTTTGGGGTTTTTTTCCCTCCTCCCTGAAGTCCTGCACAAATCTGGAAAGCTCTCTGTCTCCTCCAGCTGCTGGAACACCGGTGAGGGCAGGAGCTCGCAGTTCTTGCTGTAGGTTTATGCACACAGAAGTGATGGCTGAGCACTTGTCCCCAAAAGGTGCTGGCAGCCACACAAAGTGTGTGCACAAGGGCTGGCATTAGGGAACGTGCAGAAATGCAGTGTTTGGTTTGGGAATGCTCACGGATCTCAAACCTGAACAAACTGGGGTGAGCTGATGGGAAAGCGAGTCTGAGCTGTGTCGCAGCTCCAGGCTTCCTGTGAGCTCCCAGGCACTTTATCCCCATTAAACACCTCCTGTACAGGGGGAGAAGCTCTTGGAGCGTGGTGAACTCTGCAAATGTGCTGCAGCTCTGCCCTGCAGTGAGTCAGAGAGGAGCCAGAAGGATCTCAGCCGGGGATCCAGCTCCACGTGAGCACAGGGGGTGGATGGCAGCTCCCTCAGAGCCACGGGGTTCCAGCAGGAGCTCTGTTAACCCCGGGGCTGAGAACCCTGTGTCTCTGGGATTGCTGGGTACGGTTTGTGTGAGGTTTGAGGGGTTTCCTCCACACTGGAACACCAGCTGAGTGAACTGGTGCCCTCCGTGGAGCCTGGAGGCTGTCACTCGGCCCCTTGGGTCGTGTCACGGTGGCAGGATGCTGTGGGCTCTGCCAGCGTTCTGAGCGCTCAGCTGAAGGGTTTGGGATGTGTAAGTGAGCTCTGAGAGCCGCTGCCCCGGTCCTTGAGGGCATCTTCAGCCTGTCTCAGGTGGGGAGCTGCTCTCACTCTGCTTTTTGGGCGTGAGGAAGGGAAGCGAGGCGCAGCCTGGCGAATTCTCCAGCTCTCTGCCTTCACAGTGCCCTTCACGCTTGGCCCAGGCGGCTCTGGAGGTGAAGGATGATGTTTTTAAACAGGTCTGCCAAAGTGAAGGCGCAGAGTGGAGGTAGGAAAGAGCAACTTGGAGGTTAAAAACTGGATTTGGAAGGAAGGAGATGTTAGGGAGGCGCAACACTAACACGTGTGCACCTGTGGGGAAAAATGTTTTATTTTTTCACCCTCATTAGTAAATAGAACATGTTTAAATAGAATTTTCTCGTGTGACTATCAGTGCTTAGCTTGCAGGAGTTCACCTTGCAGTTCAGAGTGTTGGATGTACGGTGCTTTTTTTAAAAAAATGAGGAGTTAAAACCTTCCAGGTGAGGAAACCCAAAATCCTTCTTGACTTTTGAGATTCTTGATCTTTAAGGAGTGTCAGAATAAGAGGAGCAATAACTTCTTTTGAGCAGGGAAAATAAACTGCCATGACCCTTTCCCAAATCTGAATTAATATGTTTCCAAAACCCACCTCTTGTTTTTTGAAATAAAAGGGATTATCAAGACAACATTGAACCAACTCTAAAAAGTACTTCAGAAGATTTGAATGTGACAACACCTCTGCATTTTTACAAATCTTGTCACTACTTTGTGTCAAATGTGAGCTCGTTCCACCCAAAGTTTTGCTGTTTTGTTGTGTTTCCAACAGATTTAAATTCCAGAGAGCAGGAGACGTGTCAGCCAGTCCATGTGATCAACGTAGACATTCAGGATAACCACGAGGAGGCAACGCTGGGTGCTTTCCTCATCTGTGAGCTCTGCCAGTGTGTAAGTAAAGAGGAAAATCAGGAATCCTGCACCCAGCCTGCTGCTCAGGGGCTGGGCTTTGCTTGCTGCTCCGTAAAGCTCCTGCATTTTGCACTTGTTGCAGTAAAATCCACGTCAGGAGGCAAATTTCCACATTCTCCTGCTGATTTTCAGAGCTGTTGGGCAAACCCAAATTTAACTGAGCTCGTGGTTTGCAGAGTGAACTCCCTTCAAGCCAGTTGAGATTAGGTGGGATTTGAATGGGAGGGTTGCAGTCTGAATCCAAAGAGCCTTCAAAATACCCTTTTATTGTATTTTATTGTACCACACTGAACTAAAACCTCGAGCTCAGGTGAGCTGCACTCAGTGTGAGGAGAGCAGAGGAAGGTCCTGTGTTCTTTTCCACTCCAGGGTTGAGGAGTTCACCCTCCCAGGCAGGTTCTGACTCCAGCCTGTGTGATTTATTCCGGTCTCAAGTCCTTTCCAGATCCAAGAAGCCTAAAGAGGGTTCAAGGAGTTGAAATTTCAGCCATCTGTTCCCTGTGCCTGGAGCTATTCCGGAGGCTCTGCTCGTGAACCGGGGAGGAGGGATGGTGCCTACTCAACAAAGTCCTCCCGAAATGCCGCTTGGGTGGGCTGGGATCTGCGATAAACATCCAACAGAATCTCGGGAATTTGGGAATGCTGGGAATCTCACTGGAGTGCAATAAAGCCCTGTTGGGTAAAGTCTCCCCAGTCAGATTTCCCAGCAAACCAAAAAAAAAAAACCGGATTATTGCAGTTTTCTGGACATCAGATCCTCGGAGCTCGGTTGCTCAGACTTTTTTTCTCTTCCAGATACAGCACACAGAAGACATGGAAAATGAAATAGATGAGCTGTTACAGGAATTTGAAGAGAAAAGTGGAAGGACTTTTCTTCATACTGTCTGCTTTTATTAAAGCACATCTGTCTCTTAGGCCTTAATCCAGATGAGGGAAGCATGTGTTTAAAGTTCTGATTATACTGTATTTTCCTGGAAAATGAGTATTGATATTTTTTGTTTGTTTGTTTGTTTGTTTGTTTAAAAACTCCTTTTCGGTGTCTTTTTTTTGTTGTTGTTTTGTTTTGTTTTCAGGTATTCTGTCACAGGTAGGCAGAGATACTGCTTGGGCTTGTACATAGAAAATGACTAAAAAATATACCCAAAGGCCACCTATTTAAAAATGAAAATCAACTTTTTCTTTAAATCCTACTTTAATTATTACAAGTAGGTCTTTAATTATAAAGAGAATGTTTCTTGAATATAAGTTTATAATGTATTTTTCCAGCTTATGGATTTATTTTATTTCAGTTGTGCTCTTTTTTTTTTTTTTTTTTTTTTTTTTTAAATTTTAATGTGACAGAATGGCTGAACTCTGTGAGGATGTGAATGGAACACTGAAAAAAACTGAGTATCTGTATATTATTAGCTATAAAGTTGGAAGCATCCAATAAAAATTAAAAAAACCCTCTAAGTTTGTCTGTTTTCAAAATAGAAGCTGAGGAGGTGTGGCTGTTCTTTTTGAGGTAAAACATTGAATATTTGTGTGAGGTGAATGAGACTGTGAGGCTTTAACTAGAGCCCACTGGATTTAGGGAATTTGGGGCAAACTCCAGTCAACAGAAATAATTTAAAGTTGGAGTTTTTTTAACCAAAGTGGTTTTGAATGGAAGCATTTTCCTCCTTTACAGCGAAAGCAAACGCAGCTCAAACCCCAGAGAATGGAGGTGTGAATACAAATAGAGCAAAAGCTCCGAGTTGTGTCTGCTCACACTGATAAAAGTGAAAACAAACCAAATTATTCCACTTGAAGAGTGTCACTGGTGAAGTGTTGCTGCTTTCAGGCAAGAGACATTTTGAAAGTTGTGGGTTTTTTTTTTAAAGTAAATTATTTGGAGCAAAGCAGGCTCTTTAAAACTGAGATACCTGAGGACAACTTTGCAAACGTCACCTTGGAAGTGTTTGTGCTGCTGCCTTCTCTCACTCTGGCCCTGGCCTCTGAGAGCTGACAGGAATCACCTCATTTTCCTGAACTTTGGTGTTTTGCACGTGCAGGAATTCGGTGCCGGGATTTCCTGTTCCCCTCAGCGCTGCCAGCTTGGGCGCTGTCCCGCTGAATCCTGTGGTGACGCTGCTGAACCTCTCTGAGGGAACACCAAAACCACCTTTGGAAGGGAATCGTTTCAGGTTCCAAACCTGAAAACTCCGCGCTGGAAAACTGGAAAACGCTCCTTTGGCAGCCGCAGATGCCGAGGTCTGCGTCAGGTCCTCGCAGGAACCTTCCACCTCTGCCCCCCTGGGAGCTGGGCTTGGCTTTGTGGCCAGGCTCTGCCAGCTCCAGCCCTGTCCTGGCCACTGTCCAAATGGGTCACTGCATCATGCCTGGGTCCTGGGAATGTTTCATAACCCAGAATTACCTGTGCTTGGGGGGGTTGTTGGGTTGTTTTTTCTTTTTTTGTCTGTTAAAGACGCTTAAAGCAGAAATTCCGTGGAGATCAGAACAAGCCAGGGGATGAGGAGTTGGAGCAGCAGTTGTGATTTTGCCGGGTTTCTTTTCCACTTTCCTGCTCCTGTCCCATTTTATTCCTGGAGCCTCTGTGTTTGAAGGATTTCTGCTCCTCATTTGTGTGTCCGGGACCGTCTCTGTTTCCATGGGGATATTCCCAGCCAAAAGGAAGGAGATGGTTCTGTAGGGGCTGCTTTGGTCGGTCCCTTCAGAAAAACATTCCAAGCAATCCCAGTGCTGGGTCTTCGGAGCAGAGTTTTCCTTCCCCTGCTCTGTGGTGAGGCGAGAACGTTTTGAAAATTGTTTGGAAATTGTTTTCTACTTTCAGTTTAATTCATCCTATGCAGAGTTCCTGGTTGTCATTTCATGGAGAGGCAGAAAAACCCCACACAAGATCAGTGACACCAGCACATCCTTCAGATGGGTTCATGGAAATTGGGGATCTCTCAGCACCAGAACTGATCAGGACAGGGATGTTTGGGGTCCCCCAGCACCAGGACTGATCAGGAGAGGGGTGTTTGGGGTCCCTAGAAACCAGAACTGATCAGGACAGGGATGTTGGGGATCTCCAGCACCAGAACTGATCAGGACAGGGATGTTTGGGGTCCCCAGCACCAGGATTGATCAGGACAGGGATGTTTGGGGTCCCCAGCACCAGGACTGATCAGGACAGGGATATTTGGGTTCCCAGCACCAGGACTGATCAGGACAGGGATGTTTGGGAACTCTAGCACCAGGATTGATCAGGTCAGGGATATTTGGGTTCCCAGCACCAGGACTGAGCAGGACAGGGATATTTGGGTTCCCAGCACCAGGACTGACCACAGCAGGGGTTTTTGGAGGACCTGTGCTCCAGAAGCACAGTGAGGGAAACGGTTTTACCTGAGCCCATGTTAAAATCTCTCCTCAGTGCCTCGAGCCCAGCTGAGCTGAGCCAGCCTGGGTCGTGGGAGGGCTGCGAGCTCAGGAACATTGACTGGGGTCACTTCAGTCCCACAAAATTCCCTGAGATTGTCTTCAAACCATTCCCTCCCGTGGTTTTACCGGGCTGTGACTTCAGAAACGCTCTTGTTTTCTACAACTGGCAGAGTAACCAGCTGCATCCTCTCTGAGCTCTGCATTTCCATGGCAGAATCCACTTCTGAGCTCAGGGAGAAGTGGAAGCAGCTCAGGCCAGAAGGTTGCGCAGGATAAAAAGCAAGAGGTGCCCTCCCAGCCCTGCTGCTCCTTTGCATGAAGAGCCTGGCTCGTCAAATGTTTCATGTGTGTGGTTTAATTTTAAAAAAAAATATATATATAAAAAAAAAGAAAAAAAAAAAAGAATCTGCAATGCAATCTGTGCTCCAATTTGAGGACACCATTTAGTGATTTTAATTGTGTGACAGTATTTTGGTATTTTCAATACCCAGTAGTAGGTTAATGACTGTTCCTTGAAGAATGGAGTTTATATAACACAAGTCATTACATAAGAGAAGGCTGATTGTGGCCTGAGGAGCGGGAGGAAAACAAATACGCGAAAATACAAAACCCAGCAGCAGCAAGCTCTGCTTTGGTCACCCTGAGAAGCCCCCCCAAAAACGAACAGCTGGGTTCTAGCCGGGAGAAGCTCTCCGTGAGGGAGGCAGAGGGCCGGGAGGAGAAGGCACCGCAGGACATCGAGCTCGGCATCCCCGCATTTCCCACGTGGCGCCCGCGATCGCTTCCGTTCCTCCGGCTCGCGAAAGGAACAACAACCGAACAAGCAGAAAACTTATCGCTTGTCGCCTCTTCTCTTCTCTTTTCGTTTTCCCAGCAGCTCCTAAACGCGGCCCGAGTCGGGCTGAGCGACACCGGGGTGGGACAAAGCGGTGGAGACCCGAGCGCGACCCTTTCCTCGGCCGTAGCGGCGGGGACGGGGCAGAGCCGTGTCCCCCGGGGGTCTCTGCGCCCCGGGCCGAGCGCAGGGAGGGTTCGCCGGCGCTTCCTCCCCGCTCCGGGCGGCCCCGGCCGCCCTCCGCCGCCCTTGGGCGCCAGCCCGGGCTGCGGGGCCGGGACCCCGCGGTGGGTGCGGGCAGAGCCGGCGGAGGGAGGCACCGAGGGGAGCGCGGCGGAGCCCGGGGCTCGCAGCCGGCGAGCCGGGACCCCCGGGCCGAGGGATGGGGAGCGGGGAGGGGTCCCGGCCGGGGCCCGGAGGGACCGGGGCCGACCCCGGGCGGAGGGAGGGCGGGGTGAGGATGGCGTGTGGCACTGGAAACGCGGCCAAGCGCCGCTGCCGGGGCTCGGCGTGCGGCTGCGGGGCGGGGGGAGCCCCGCAGGGCCGGCCCGCAGAGCCGGCGCTCGCCATGAGCCGCTCCCGGAGCTGCGCCTCCCCACGTAGGTAAATGGCCGGGCTGGGGAGGGGGCGGCCGGCGCTGCCTGGGAGCATCTTCCCCCTCGCTGCATCCCGCATCCCTCCCCTGCATCCCGCATCCTCCCCCGAGCCGGCCGGCCGGGAGGGGCTGGCAGAGAGAGAGAGAGAGCGAGAGAGCGAGAGCGGCGGGGACAACGCGGCCCCGAGCCGGGAGGGTTCGTGGCGATGATTATTTTTGGGGGGGTGAAGGTGGGCGCGGTGATTTGAGGGCTCGGGGTGGTTTTTTTTTAATTCTTATTTTTTCTATTTCCGACGTTTCTTTGGCAGCGGGGATGATTTCGGGGAGGGTCGGCAGAGAGGATGCGCTGAGGCTCCCCCGGAGTGGGTGATTTTTTTTGCAGCCTGCCTCCTCCTCCCCCAGCCTCTCCCCCCCACCCCGGGTTTGGCTGCCTGGCTTCCCAGTTGCTGCATGAAGGCTGTGCTTGTACCGGCGTGTGCCCGCTGCCGGAGCCGCGCACCCGCCGCCACCGCGGCCGGGAGGAGCCCGGGGCCAACGGCGGCCGTGGAATTATTACCCTTATTATTATTATTATTATTATTAGCATTATTCAATTTTTCCGTTTTCTAATTTTTTTCGCCCTGATTTTTATTTTTTTTTTTAATTTTATTTATTTATTTATTTACCTGTCGCTATCCATCCTAGAAAAATAATTTTAAAAAAAAAATTAAAAAAAATAATAAAAAAAATAAACAAAGCGGGCAGGGCTCGGGAGCATCCCCGGCACGGGGGTGCGCGTGTGTGTGCGCGGGGGGCTCCCCGCAGCCCCGCCGCCCCCCGCAGCACCGCAGCGTGCGGGCAGCGAGCGCGATGCGCCCCGCGCTCGGCTCTGCGGAATAGCGCGGCCGCCGCTCGCCCTCCGCGGGCCGGGACCCGACCGCTGGCCGTTCCCTCTTGATGTCCATGAATGCAAACACCATGATTTTCATGATCCTGGGCGCCTCTATCGTTATGGTAAGAGATTTTTTGCTTATCTCCCCTCCCCTCCGTGGTACCCCCCCCCTCCCTCCCCAATGTCTCTCCCTTTCCCTCCCTTCCACCACTTTCCCCCCGCGCTGTCCCTCAGCCTGCGCGCCCCCGTGCCCCACCGAGCACCAAAGATTCTTCTCTTGATGACTGCTTCAGTCTCTGGCAATCACACTGGAGTCAATGTTTTATTCCACCATCCAGAGTTGACCAGATGCCTTGGTTGTGGGCTCTTACAGGCAATAGCTTGCTTGATGGACATGAATGCGTTGTTGGACAGATTTCACAATTACATCCTACCGCACCTCAGAGGGGAGGACCGAGTTTGTCACTGCAACTGTGGAAGGTGAGTTACCTGCAGCGCCCGGCCCTGCCCCCGGCCCCTTCCCACCGCGTCTCCCTGGGCAGGAGGTGACCGGGGACAGGAGCCGCCTCCTGCCAGCTGGGCTACCATTTTTACATTCCGGCTGTGTCTCACCTTCCTCAGCAGCTCCTGCATGAGCAGGGTGAGGTGGGGGCGGGGTGGGGGTTGTTGTTTTCTTGTGGGGTTTTTTTTTTTTGGTTGGTTTTTTTTTTCCCCGGAAGAAGAGTTTTCTGTGGGCTTGGAAGTGTATTTTTTTCCTTTGTGTTGCACGTTTGTGTTTGGGAGCCCTGGGAAAGTGAGTAACTTTGATTTAAGCGTTTGTCATTTTGCCTTTTGCTGCCAGCCGGGCTGACAGCGGTGTTTCCCAGCCTGGGCTGTGCTCTGGGGTGTTGCAGTTGGTGGCTGTGTGGCTCGTGAGTGGAATGGGGTCTGGGAGAAACGAGAGGACCCCTGTCCAGGGCAGGGTCACTTTGAGGCTTTGCAATCCTCGATCGGATTTGAATTCCCTGTGGCTTTTCCTCCTGGGAGCTGGGCACAGCACGCTGGGGAGGCTGAGCTGCGTTTTTGGGTGAGCCAGGAGGGTCGGGGTGGTCGCTGCTGCCTCTGCTGTGCACGAGTTTATGACTGGACAAATACCTGCCTCCCTCCGTGGCCCCGGGAGCGCTTCATTCTCCTCAACAGCATCGCTCTCGTGTGCAATCGCTGGAGTGCTCGGCTCCAAACCGGGCTCAGGCCGCTCTGGAATCAGCTCGGGCCCAGGGCTGAGCTCTGGGGACGTGGATTTCTCCCTTCTCTGTGGGACTGCTGCTGGTGATCCTCGCCCTGCTCCCCTCCTGTGCCTGGTTCCCCGCTGCCCGTGGGGGAGGAAAGCAGCGAGAGCCAAAGGACACGCTGGGAGAGCTCTCCCTCGCCTCACCCAGCCTTTGGGGTTGAGCTTTACTCCTCCTGGAGCTGCTCCTGGAGCCGGCTGCTCCATCCCTCGCATCCCCCCGCGTCCCCGGAGCGGGAGCTGGGATGTGCCAGGACTGAAGAAGGGAAAACGCTTTGCCCTTCCACGCTGCCTGGCATCCCAGAGGCGATGGGGGCCTTCCTCCCCGCGGCTGCTCCTCATCCTCCTGGGGCAGAGCGGCAGAGGAGGCACCAGCAGCACCCCCAGGGGAAGAGCAGCCAGGCCTGGGGGATGTGGCAGCGCCCTCAGCCCCTTGGGCACCTCCCTCCTAAGGTCGATTTGAAACAAAAAACATCCACAGAGTCTTCGGCTTGGTTTTGGCAAGGATTTGCTTTACCTTACCTTTTTTTTAATTATTATTTTCTTTGAGCCTTCTTGGTGTTTTTCGCCGGTTTAAGAGTTTTCCTCTGCTCCTTCCACCGGTTTTTCTTTTTACTCGTCTCAGCTTGGTTCAGTGGTGGTGAAAACGGGCAGCTGGCAATGGACTGTGAGGTTTGGAGTGGCCGGGGAGTGCCAGGTCTCACTGGCTGTCCGGGGAGGTGGCAGGGGCAGCGCTCTCTGCTCTCCCCCTGTGCCTGCACAGATGCTCTTGAGGCAGATAAATGGGCCGTGGCGCTCTCCACAAACACCACTGGCTCGTTTCTTCGAGAGTTCGCCAAAAACCTTCCAAAGCGCCGAGCACGGACGTGAGAGGAGGCAAAAAGCAAAGTTCGTCCCTTGCCTCAGGTGTGTGGGAGCAGTGGCTGTGGCCAGCAGGAGCTCTGCGCTGCTCCTGCCCTGCCCAGGAGATTTCACCAACCCTGCCCGTGCGGGGCTTTGCCCCGACCTCCCACTCCTGTGGCAGCGTCTGGAGCCCTCGGATCTCCAGGATTTCCGGTGCCTCGTCCTCTCTGCCGGCTCTCCAGGAGCTCTCCAGGAGCTCGGAGCTGGGCCCTGGGGCAGGAGCCTCCAGCAGCTGCCCCGGGCAGGGCTGGGTGCTGCAGCCTCCTGTCAGCGCTGCGAGCGGGGCTTGATGGAGAACTTCATTTGCCAATAACCAGAGGGAGTCCTCGGAGGAGGGAGCTGGCTGCAGTTCCGTGCGTTGCAGCGAGGAATTTGGGGGGGAAATCAGGGAATGTTTGCAGGGATGGAGGGGAAGGAGGGGTTGGAACGAATGGAGATTGATGTGCAGTGGGCTGAGCTGCTGCAATTATTGATCTCCCCCCTGCCCCAGCCTGGGTCGTCGTGTCGGTCAGACCCAATAATTCATCCAGAAATGTTTTCCTTCCTCTCCTCTGCTCTCCTGGTTGTCTCCTTCCTCAGGGCATCGGGGTGGGTCCCTTCCCCGGGAGGTGCCCAGGCTCCCAGGCTGCCTGGGCACAGCAGGATGAGCTCCGCAGGAGAGCTTGGAGCCCCCGAGGGGCTGGGAGCTGTCCCGGAGGGAGCGAGTGCCCGTGGCCAGGGAGGGCTGGCTCTGTCCCGGCTGTGCCAGGGGCTGTGGGACCCCGAGCCCCGCCAGCCCGTCCTCCCCTGGACCCCCACTGCTGCCCTTTGGGAGTCTCCTGTCCCTGTCCCCACTTCCAGCCGCGGTGTGGGTCTCTGGTGGGGGGCTGGCAGGCAGCAGCCCGAGCTGCCCCAGGCTGTGCTCATCTTCTGGGGGCTCTGGAGCACCCAGGGCACGGCCAGCACGGCTGGCAGCTCCTGCTGCCCCCTGAGAGCTCCTCAGGCCCTGCCTGGGCTCTGTCCTGCTGGACTCTGCTTGTTCTCCCCTCCAGGAAGAGAACAGGACAAGTGCAAGGAGTGCTGTACACTATTTTTTTTTCTGACACATTTTTAAGCGTTCGGCGTGTTTGCAGCATCCAGGAAGGATCAGGGCCCTGGGGAGGGAAAGCAGCCCCACCTCCAGGTGCTGCTGATCCCCACCTTCACCCTCCCCTGCGGGATCAGGGTCACTGGGGCTGAAGCTCCGTCGTCATTTCGTGCCAGGAGCGATTTACTGAGACGAGAGGGCCTGGGAGGTGCTTTTGGAGTGGTGTCAGCCGGGAGCTGTGACAGGGAGAGCCAAGAGGGAGCTGGTGGCACCTGTGCTGTGCAGAGCTGGAGTGGCTGCAGGGCCTGGAGCCTGGGCTCTGGGGAGCTGGGGCTGCCTGCAGCTGCTCAGGCTGCCCTGGCCACCCCTGGTCCATATTTGCTTTTTTTTGGTGGCACTGACCCACCCTGGTCCATATCTGCAGTTTTTAGGCGTCACTGAGGCACCCCGGTCCATATCTGCAGTTTTTAGGTGGCACTGAGGCACCCCTGGTCCATATCTGCAGTTTTTAGGTGGCACTGAGGCACCCCTGGTCCATTATCTGCAGTTTTTAGGTGGCACTGAGGCACCCCTGGTCCATATCTGCAGTTTTTAGGTGGCACTGAGCATCTGTTTGCAGTCTGAGGGAGCCTGGGCTGGACCATGGAGTGTCCCTGCCCTGGTGGCCCAGCTCCTGCGGGCTCTCAGGGGTGACAAACACCCTCCACCTGTGCAGGTGACGTGCCACCATCAGCCTGGGGCCTCTCCAGAGCACCACAGCCGAGGAGGGCAGAGTTGCCAGGCCGTGGGAGAGCATCCACAGCCGGGAAAACTCAGCCGGGGAAGGGAGGAGAAGCCGGGCTGGGGCTGGGGTGAGAACCAGCGCAGGGCTGAGCCTGCCCGGGCGGGCTGGCTGTGACAGGGACTGTCACCTCTGCCCCCAGGGAGGGCGACAGCCACGCTCTGCGCCTCCTGCGCGGATGTGGCCGCCGGAGCGCGTCCCCGGGACAGCCCGGCACCCTCCATCCCCGGCCGGCCGAAACTCCCCGGGGCCGGGCACGGCGCGGAGCCGCGGCGCTGCCCTGCCCGGATCGCTCGGTGCCAGGCAGCAAAGGGTCCTTCCTGCGTGGAAGCAGAGCCGGCAGCGGCTCGGGAGCTCGGGTGATGTCATGCGGAGGAAAAACACCAAAGGGCGTCCGTGGAGGAGGCGGGGTGAGGCGGAGGGAGCGGGTGACACCTGGACGGGGCCGGGAGCCGCCGAAACGGCCGGGGGAGCTCGAAGGTCGCTGGTGGGCAGAGGGCAGAGCCCTCCCGAGCTCTGCGTCCTCCTCCTCAGCCACTTTCTGCGTGACCTTGGCTCGGCCTTGCCCTCGCAGGGACGGGGCAGCGCCGGGAGGAGCTCCAGCCTCACCTGGGTGCCGAGAGCCGGGACCCTGCCAGCCCCGGGCCAGCCCGGCCCGCCCCGGAGTGCCCCGGAGAGCTCCAGGGGTGTCCCAGGGGTGCTCCGGGATGTTCAGGGGTGCTCCAGGGGTGTCCCAGGAGTGTCCCAGGATGCTCCGGGATGTCCCAGGGGTGCCCCGGGGTGCTCCGGGATGTCCCAGGGATGCCCCAGGGGTGCTCCAGAGATCCTCCAGGATGCTCCAGGGATGCTCCAGGGGTTCCCCAGGGATGTCCCCGGGGTTCCCCGGGGTGTCCCAGCCCTGCCCTCCCCAGGCTCTGCTCCAGGAGGGAGGGGCTGTGCTGGCGGGCAGAGCTCGCAGGCGCTGCCGTGCCCCGGGCCGGGCACTGCCCGGTGTGAGCAGCGTGCCGGCCCCGCGGCTGGGCTCTCGGGGGAGGCCGGCACTGCGGGCAGGAGGGACACCTGCGACATTTCTCCTCTTTCCTCCTTCCCCGGCCACTCTGTGTGCCCAGAGCCTCTGTGGACGTGCTGGGGGTGCCCTTTGCCTGCTGCTGGGGACCGCCAGCCCTTCCCCGGCCCTTCGCACCAGGAGCGCCACCAGCGAGGTGTTTTGGGTGGTGCCACCGCCCCGCTGTGCCCGCTGGCATCGCCGGGAGCGCCCTGCCAGGCCCGGGGCTGCTCGGGGACGGCTGCAAAGTCGGGCAGGGATGCGGGACAGGGAGGCTCTGCTTCCCTCCAGCCCTGCCGGGGTCTGGGTCAGCCCAAATATCCCCGGATCCTGCTGCAGCTGGCCACGGGGAAGAGCTGATCCAGCCGGGATGTGGCAGCTGCAGCGGGAGCCCGGGAGATGTGACGTGGCTGCCACTGTCACCTGCCCGGGAGGGAGCCGGGCTGAGCCGGAGCATCGGCGGGGCCCTGTCCCCATCCCTGTCCCTGTCCCTGTCCCTGTCCCTGTCCCTGTCCCTGTCCCTGTCCCTGTCCCTGTCCCTGTCTCTGTCCCTGTCCCTGTCCCTGTCCCTCTCCCTGTCCCTGTCCCCATCCCTGTCCCTGTCCCTGTCTCTGTCCCTGTCCCCATCCCTGTCCCTGTCCCTGTCTCTGTCCCTGTCCCCATCACTGTCCCTGTCCCTGTCCCTGTCCCTGTCCCTGTCCCCATCCCCATCCCTGTTCCCATCCCTGTCCCCATCGGGCTCTGGGCAGCGCTGGCCCCGCTCTGCTCCCTCTCTCCCTCTCCCTCTCCCTCTCCCTCTCCCTCTCCCCGTGTCCAAAATCCGCGGTTTTTCCCGGCGCTCCCGGGCCCTGGCTGCAGCAGCCGGCGCTCACACAAGGTCACCGCAGGGGACAATAGCGCTGGGGACAGCGACAGCGGCTCGGGGGAGCTTTTTCCCCTTTGTCACGGCCCGGGGACGGGGACGGGGATGCTCCAGCTCGGCCACACGCTCACGGACACGCGCACGGACACGCGCACGGACACGCGCACGGACACGCGCACGGACACGCGCACCGTGCCGCCTCCGTCGCGTTTGTCACCTGAGCCGGGGAACGGCGGCTCCCCGCCAGCTCCCGGCCCCAGGGGCTGGAATTCCTGTCCCCGACTTTGGGCACAGCCGGGACGGGCACAGCTCGGGGTGTTCTGGGGTCTCCTGAGGGTGGGCACAGCTCGGGGAATTCCGGAATCCCCTTGAGGGTGAGCACAGCTCGGGGTGTTCCAGGGTCTCCTGAGGGTGGGCACAGCTCAGGGAATTCCGGGATCCCCTGAGGGTGGGCACAGCTCGGGGAATTCCAGGGTCACCCCATGCGCTGTGGGAAGGCAGAGCTGGAACAGAGACTGAACAGAGCTGGAGAATACAGTGGATATTTATTAAAATGCCTTTAAGGATCCACCTTGGGCAGGACAAGAGCCTGGGCAGGGCTGCGCCCAAGGTGGACCCAAAATGGGCACAAAATGGACACAAAAGATAGACCACTGGTCGTGAGGTTCTCACCCTGCTCAGCTCGGAGCTGAGCCTCAGGGGTGGCTGTGTCAGTGCTGGGGGGTTCAGGTGGCACGGCACAGGTGGCACACAGGGCTTGTCACACAGAGCAGCACAGCCAGGCCCTGCCCAGGAGCCTCCAAGGAGCCCAGAGTCGGTGGATTCAGCCCCTGGGCCGTGCCTGTGCTGCAAAAAGCAAAAGGGAGGGAGCTGGGGACCTGCCAGGTGTCCCTGTGTCGTGGGACACGGGAAACGTGTGTGTGGGGATTTGGGAAATCATGGGAGATGTGTGTGTGGGGATTTGGGAAATCATGGGAGATGTGTGTGGGGATTTGGGAAATCATGGGAGATGTGTGTGTGGGGATTTGGGAAATCATGGGAGATGTGTGTGGGGATTTGGGAAATCATGGGAGATGTGTGTGTGGGGATTTGGGAAATCATGGGAGATGTGTGTGTGGGGATTTGGGAAATCATGGGAGATGTGTGTGTGGGGATTTGGGAAATCATGGGAGATGTGTGTGGGGGGATTTGGGAAATCATGGGAGATGTGTGTGGGGATTTGGGAAGATGGAATGTGGGAAATGTGTGCAGAGGTCTGGGAAATCATGGGACGTGTGTGTGTGCGGGGATTTGGGGGGGATTTGGGAAGGATTTGGGGGACAGTGGAACATGTGTGTAGGGATTTGGGGACAGTGGAACATGGGAGATGTGTGCAGGGATTTGGGGACAGTGGAACATGGGAGATGTGTGCAGGGCTTTGGGGGCAATGGAACTTTGGAGATGGAGATGTTTGTAGGGATTTGGAGACAATGGAACATTGGAGATGGAGATGTGTGCAGGGATCTGGGGACAGTGGAACACTGGATATGTTTGTCGGGATTTGGGGACAGTGGAACATGTGATGTGTGTGCAGGGATTTGGGAAGGATTTGGGGGACAATGGAACATGTGTGTAGGGATTTGGGGACAGTGGAACACTGGAGATGTTTGTAGGGATTTGGTGAAGCTGGAACATGTGATGTGTGTGCAGGGATTTGGTGAAGCTGGAACATGTTTAGTGCTTGGCTGTGCTCATGGGAACCCCCCCTCCTTTTGGGGAGCCCTTCCTCCTGCAGCCCCCCGATTTCCCAGCTCCAAAAGAGGCAAAATCGCTGTTCCAAAGCAGGCAGCACCACGAGCGGGGCTGCCCTCGGCCCGGGGATGCCACCAGAGCCGGCATCTCCTGCCCCTTCCCTTTCCCCGGGTGGAAATGGGGACTGGAGGGGCTGGTGGCCACCTCGGGGGCTCCGCTAGCCCGGTGCCGCCCCCCGTGCCCGGCTCAGCCGGAGCTGCTGCAGGTGGCCCCCATTAAGGCATTAAGGCAGAGATTAGGGCTGTTTTCAGAAGGTTCCTTCGAGTGGAGGTTTGTTTGTGTAAATATTTGGACGTTTCTCAGGCGTGATTATGGAGCAACCTGCACCTCATGAATATTCAGAGGCCTCAGCGATCGCCTCCCTCCGCTCCGCCAGCGGGGGAGGGACAGGGCCGGCATCTGGGGACAGCTCGGGGCTCCCCGAACTGGGGGCACTGGTGCCGGCATCACCTGTGCCCACCCGGGCGAGGCTGGGCACACCCCGGGGAGGTGAGGAGCTGCTCAGAGCAGCTTTGCATCCTTCATCCCCCTCATCCTCCCACCCCTCACAGCTCCCGGGGACCCTGCGCTGCTCAGCCCCTCCCGTCCTGCCCCCACACCTCTGCCTGCTTTGGATTTTTATTTTTTTTTCCTGCTCCCCCCCTCCATCCCTGATGTTTCCCTGCTTTCTCCCCGGGGTCACGGGCTTTCAGCACTTTTATAAGTTTGGTCCGTGTGCAGATTGGGGGTTAATCTTCCAGGTAATGAAGGAACTTACCCCAAAGTTTTCTCCCAATTCACTTTTATTTAAATTTCTCAGGGCCTGAGGCAGTGAGGTGTCCTTGATCCCCAGGCCTGGAGAGGAATTGTGCCTGAAAATAAACGTAAAGACAGCAGCTCTGTGTGTGGAGTTTAGAGTTCTGCACCAAAGAACGGCAAGATTACAAACAGATGAAAAACAGAAAAGCTGAAATCCTCAGGCACCAACACGATCCTCATTTGGCCGGGGGAGAGGGAGCAGCAAATGCCCTCTGGGGACCCCCAGCGCTGCCGGGCAGGGACGGGACAGCTGCCAGGGGACACGGTGGTGGCACTTGCGGTGCCCCGGGCTGTCCCTGCTCCCCTCCGTGTGTTGTACGTGATGAGCCGGGGCACGGCGAGCCCGTGCCAGGAGCGTGACACCAATTCCAGGCCTGGGCTCAGGGGGATTTGGGGTTTGTTTTTTTGTGCTTTCCTCCCTCCCTCTCTGCTGACAGCAGCACGAAAAGCCAGGACAGCCCTTCTGCTCCTGAGGACGGGTGGGAGGAAAGGCGAAAAAAGAAAAACCTCCACTGATATTTTAATTTTTTTTCCTGTCCCCTGCGCCAGGCATCACGTGCATTATGTCATCCCTTACGACGGGGACCAGTCCGTGGTGGACTCCTCGGAGAATTACTTTGTGACTGACAATGTAACCAAGCAGGAGATTGACCTGATGCTGGGACTTTTGCTGGGCTTTTGTATAAGCTGGTTCCTGGTGTGGATGGACGGGGTGCTCCACTACGCCGTGCGCGCCTGGAGGACCAGCCGCCGCTATGGTGAGTGCTGCTCCTCCTCTTCCTCCTCTTCCTCCTCTTCCTCCTCCTCGCCCCTCAGCCCCTGCCCTATCCCTGGAGAGCTGGAAGAGGTCGAGCTGCTGCTTTGCTCCCCGTGGATCCGGCAGGAGCCGGGGATATCCCAGCCCTCCTTATCCCTCTTTGCCTGGGAGCTCGGCGACGCGCGCGGGTCGCTCCCAGGTCAGGATGATCCAGGTTCTGGGAGCAGGGATGCTGGTGTGGGAATTCTGCAGGCAAAATATCTTTAGAATATGTTAGGGTTAGGTTAGGGTTAGGTTAGGATTAGGGTTAGAGTTTGGTTCAGTGTTTGGTTTAGGGCAGGGAGCTCCATGATGCTCGTGGGTCACTCCCGGCTCAGGATGATCCAGGTTCTGGGAGCAGGGATGTTGGTGTGGGAATTCTGTGGGCAGAATGTCTTCAGAATATGTTAGGGTTAGGTTAGGATTAGGGTTAGGATTAGGGTTAGGATTAGGGTTTGGGTTAGGATAGGGAGGTCCATGATGCTTGTGGGTCACTCCCAGGCCAGGATGATCCAGGTTCTGGGAGCAGGGATGTTGGTGTGGGAGTTCTGTGGGCAGAATGTCTTTAGAATATGTTAGGGTTAGGGTTAGGTTAGGGTTTACATTAGGATTAGGGTTTGGGTCAGGATAGGGAGATCCATGATGCTCGTAGGTAACTCCCAGGTCAGGATGATCCAGGTTCTGGGAGCAGGGATGTTGGTGTGGGAGTTCTGTGAGCAGAATATCTTTACAATATTTTAGGGTTAGGGTTAGGTTAGGGTTAGGGTTAGGGTTAGGGTTAGAATTTGTGTTGGGACAGGGCGCTCCATGGTGCTCGTTGGTCTCTCCCAGTTCAGGATGTTCCATGGTTCTGTGACCCAAGCATGGATCTTGGTGTGGGAATTCTGTGGGCAGAATGTGTTCAGGATATCTTGGTTAGGGTCAGGTTAGGATTTACGTTAGGATTTGGGTTTGGATTAGGGTTAGGATAGGGAGCTTGGTGATGCTCGCCTGTCGCTCCCAGTTCAGGATGTTTCACCATTCTCTGACCAGAGCTGGTATTTTGGTGTGGGAATTCCGAGGGCAGAATACCTTCTGGATGGTCCAAAATTCCCCAGAAAATCTGTATTTTTTTTTTTTCCTTGCTGCTGGGTTATTGCAATAAGTTAGCTGAGACTCCATTATTTTCATGCGGGAAAAGCGCATTTTTTTATTTTCATAGCTCATTTTATACAGTTTTTACAGACCTCATGTGCAGCTTTAATTCATTAATGGCTTTCTTGCCAATTACTGTACTGGTCAGTAAAAGATATTCTACTTGTCCATCAAATCTCTCTGTTTTTGGATTTTTACACGTTTTCTTCTCTGATTCTCATGGGACAAATCCCTTGTCCAGGTGCATTTGTTTCAGGGTTATTTTTGTTTGTTTGCTTGGTTTTTCCAACCCAATAACAGGTTGTTGTGCTAACGAGTTCTCATACCAAGATCGTTTTCACATGGGAACTTTGAAATCACTTAGAAGTGCCAGGCTAACTCTGGCAACTCAGCAGAGCAGGGCTGATTTTGTGAGGCCTTTCTTTTGTAATTATAAATAATGATAATTATAAATAGTATATATAATATTTTTAAATATATTATATATGGTATATGATATATGATATATGATATTTATTATGTATTATATGTTATGCATTATATATTATACAATATACACTATACCATATACAATATATAATATATCATATATCATGTATCATATATCATAGATACTAAATCATAGATTATAGATCATAGATCATAGATAATATATATATTCTATATTATATGTAGAAGATATTATATATAAATATATATGATATCCAATAATTTTTTATATATAAATACATATTTCTTTTATAATTGTAAGTAACCTGTCAGGACAGGGGGAGGGCGGCGTGGCGCTGGTTGTGCAGAGCTGTGACACTGTGGTGACAGTGACACGCGCCCGGCTGCTGCCAGCTGGGGTTTCCTGTTCCCATTCCTCATCCCTCACCAGGTGTGGAGATGTTCTTGTCCCGTTGTGCCGTCAGCCCCAGGGGGAAATGGGCTGGGCAGAATTTTGCCAGGCTTTTGGAGCGGTAAAAACCCTGAATGAACACCCTGAGACTGACCAGCAGATTCTCCCCCAGAGGCTCCCTCTGCCCCATTTTTTCCTCCCTCAGCGCGGGCATCCCGTGGATTTTCATATCTGGAGGAGAACAAAAAAAAAAAAAAAAAAAAGGCAGGGAAATGTATTCAATTAGAGAACGACTCGAAATTCCCTCAAAATGTGCCTACAAATCTCCATCTCTCCAGCTCTTGACTGATGGCGCTGCTAAATCACAACTCGGAGGAAAAGGAGAAGCCAGCAGCAGAAAGATTTATCTGCAGACCTATAAGAAATTCTAATTAGGGAAGTGGACTCTCTCCTTCTAAAAACTCCGATAAAAGATGATATTAATTTCCCATTAGTCTCTCCAAATCCCCAGCAGCCTCCGTGAGCAGTTTCGGAGTCAGGATTCTCCCGGGGCTCTGCTGGGGCTGGTTTTCCTGGGAGATCTCAGCTTCTGAGAAGCAATTTTGGGGCTGTGACTCCCGATTTCCATCAGGGATCCGAGCAGGAGCTCTCCTTGTGCTGAGACCTTCTCCAGAGCTGGGATCACCTACCCCTTGTGAAGGGAGGCTTTTATTTTTAGTAATTAATTTGGCATTTCAACTGATTTGCCTCCTTTGTTGCATTTTTTCTCCCCCTGCCTGCGTACACCTATTTTTAAGGCTTCGCAAAAGGCGACGCGCCCGAATATTTCCCGTTTATTCAAAAATTGGTGTCGCAAACGAGCAGAAAGGGATTTGTTCCTTCGTGGAGCAGAGCTAAATTTTCCTTCTGAGGGCAGGAGTGGTGAGGCCGGGGTGGGGAAACACGAGCGAGGAGCTCCCGGGCACCGCCGGGCAGCGACTCGGTGTCACACCCCAGCCGCGGGCTCTCCCGACAACCTGGAGCTCCTTCCTGATGGAAGAGGCTTCTCAAAACAGAAAATATTCCACGGGAGCTTCGTAGCAGCTGCTGGGCTCCGAGATCCATTTGGGGTGGGAAGGATCTGGAATTTTCCCGTTTTTGCGGCGGTTTGAGCGTCCTCCGCTGCGGGACAGGATGAGGAGGAAAGCCAAGCTGGCCCAGACCTTAAGAGGTGTAAAGGTGGATTTATTAACAAACACTAAAAGAAAAGAACGGGAATCAAAATGGCCTCGTTTGGGATGGGGAGACAGAACGATTCCCAGCGCTGCAGCTCGTCCTTGCGGCATCTGTCCTCTGGGAGCTCCCTGTTGTCCTTCAAGGGGCTGGGCTCTGATTTCGGGGTGGGATCACGCAAAATTTTCGTGGGAATGGGTGGGAGCTGAAATGTTGCTGCAGGGAGAGGCTCCTGGGTGAACTGATGGGTGAGGAATGGGTTAAAATGGGTTTAAAAGGGGTTAAAATGGGTTAAAATGTGTGTTGGGGGCAGAGGGCGACGCTGGGGGTGGTGGTAGCGATGCCTTGGGAAGGCTGACTTGAAACAGAGACTGGATGGAGCTGGTGGATAAAGTAGGTATTTGCTGAAAGGTTTTTAGGGTGTATTTTGGGCAGGACAGGGCCTGAGAATGGTCATGAGCTGGTCGACTGTGCACCAGTCATTACATTTTTATAGGTTTTGGCCCATTTGCGTGTCGAGGATTAATCGTCCGATTACAGGCTGTGAGGTCCCATCCTTCCTGTTCTCCCTTTAGTCCATTCTTGTTTGTGCTTTTGGGCTTGGAAGTTGTCCCTGGCCTCCAGCAGGACAAGGATTTGTTTTGCCTGAATTGGAGAAGCGTTTGAGCTGCCCTGGCCGTGGTGCAGAAGGTGCAGAAGGTGCAGAAGGTGCAGAAGGTGCAGAAGGTGCAGAAGGTGCTCTGCTCCTTGAGGGACCTCAGGCTCTGCCAAGGTTCTGGGCACAGCACGGCCCAAACCCTGCCCTGACTGGTGGAAAATTGATAAAGTCACGGACAAAGACCCTCTAACTCATTAAAGCTGGACAGTGTTATGTTTGTTGTGACGTTGGGGTCACCTCCCAGAGTCGTGCCCCCACTTCCAAGGCTCTTTGCCCTCTGTTTATTTCCCCGGGTTTTACACACTCAAAATGCACAATCCCACTCCACGCTTCGTATTCAAATGAGCTTAAAAGTCCTCCACAGGTCCACAACTGCTCTCTTGAATTGGGTCAGTGGTCTTGAGGGATGAAGTCAGAGGAGTCTTCATCACAGTGACCTCTCGACCTCCTCGCTGCTGGCCGCTTTGTGGCCGTTTGGCACAATCCAGTCTCCCCTGCTCTGGGATCAGTTAATTCCTGGGTCCAGGTGCTGTCACGGTCCCGTTGGTTTCCATTTGTTCCCATGAGGGTCCATCTATTTCATTTCCTTCTATAAACACAACTAGAACAAGCTCATGACAGCAAGTAATGGCAGCAAGTAATCAGATTACAGCTAGGGAACATCACCCAGCTCTGCCTTAAGCACCTGATAATTATTAACTCATCTTTGCTTTTCTAACTTGCATCCCAATCAATATAAACTGCTCCTAACCCTCGGTTAAAACCTTAACCCCTTAAAAATCTCGGCTCAACCCCTCTCCTCCCTGCCTTCCAGACAACTCCTGGTCCTGGATTCCGAAGTTCTGTAACCTGAAGGAGCTGAGGAAACGTCACCACCGGCAGTACGAGGAGGCCACCGGGAACATGGTGCACATCAAACAGAAGCTGTACCACAACGGGCACCCCAGCCCCCGGCACCTCTGAGGGACCCCCGGCCTCCAGGGACTGCAGCCAGCTTTTAAACCACACGGGACTCTGCCCTTCCTCCTCGGGGAGCAGCCTCCTGCTCGCTCCCCAAGCCAGCTGAGGACATGGATTTTAGGGATCCGTCCCGGGTGTCCGTGGGTTGGACACGCCACGATGCACAACTAAGCCAGTCCTGGATGCTCCGCAGCCAAGGCTTTGCACTGTGTTCCACGTTTTATCGCCAGACTCGTGTATATATGTAAAAAAAAAAAAAAAAAAAACCCGCCCCAAAAAAACAAAAACAAAAAGCAGACAAACAAACAAAAAACCCAACAAAAAAAAAAAGGAAAAAAAAAAAAAAAGAAAAAAAAAAAAAAGGAGAGAGAGAGAAAAGCGATTTGCATTATAATTTCAAACCTCCCCCCTCCCTTTTCCTGGCTGTCCTGCACATCCTGCTGGGAGTGTTGGCCGAGGGCATGGAGGTGGGACAAGACCCAGAAGATGCAGAGCGTCTCCTCCAGGAGCTGCGGCCCCCGTTCGTTGGTTCCTTTGGTCCCCGGGGCTTGTCCTGCCCTGCCCGGGCTCGAGCGGCCTGGCTGCTCACAGGTTTGGATGGGGTGGCACAGCGCGGGCAGGGCACGGCGCGGGCAGGGCACCGCGTCCCCCGGTAATTCCTGGCTCTGGTTGGCGTTCCGGGGCGCTGCCGCGGGGGAAGGAGGCGCTGGGGATGTGTCAGGGGTTTGTTGTTTGCGTTGCTGCCCGCTGAAACCTGCCTTAAGCAATCCGACCTCAGAGCCAGGGCAGTGGGGCTGGGGCTGCTGCTTTGGTGGCACCTTGGGTGGCACCTTGGGTGGCAGGGCTGCTGTCCTTCGCTAGAGGATGTGTTAGATCTGTCTCACAAACACCCCTGGGAGGAAAGGAGCTGCTCTGCCCCTCTTCTTGCAGGGTGAGCACCCCAAAACCGCAGTGAGGGGGGATCCTCGCTCCTGCTGCGCATCCCACAGCCCCTCTGGGGCTCCGAGGGCGCAGCCAAACTCCTCTCCAAACATCCCCAGTGTCCCCAGGGCTGGCTCAGGGCGTGAGGATGCTCCGGCGTGGGTTTTGGGGTGCGGATGGGATCCGGGCTCTGCCAGCGGCGTTCCCATCTCCTTTCCCCCCAGGAGCTGGGAAGCCCCGGGGCGCTGGGGTCCGGTCCCTGCCCTGCTCTGTTCTGCCGGTGAGCGCGGCTGGGCTGGGGACAGGGGTTTGTTGGGAGGGATGAAATGCCATCCCCAGGGGTCTGCCAGCCCTGAAGCCTCATCATTTCCCCTCCATTCGTCGTTTTGTGTTATCGAGTGGGTTGGTGCAGAAATGGGGAAAACACCCAGAACCAAGGGATGCTGAGCATTGCCAGGAAATCTCCTTCCCTCCACGGATCCCTGGCACTCCCAGCGGCCTCCTGCTCTTTGATGGCAGGAAAAAGGACGCCACAACTCCTGCTCTTCCCTCCCTGCTCCGCTTCCTGTGTCTTGGGGTTGTTTTTATTTATTTCCTACGCCCACTTCAGTTAATCACAACCCCCCAAATCTGCCCCAACATTCCCCTTCCTCTGCCGTTCCCACCTTTGCTATTCCCCAGTGCCTCTTGTCTTGGAGCCCCAGGTTCTTTCTGGACCTAAACAATCACCTGGTCCGTGTTTGTGTCCGTTTGTCTGTCATTCCTGGCTGTGATGTCTGAAATTCCTTAGGAGCAGGGACTGTGCCCCCAACAGCTGGGACAGCTTTTTGTAGGGGAGAAAATCCCACTGTGGTAAGGACAAATATTGAGTCCCTGGAGCTGGTTACGGTGGGGGGGAAAAAAAAGCACTTTAAAAGCAATTTTTCCACTGATCTATACTCTGAATGTAAAGCCTGGCTCTGCCCTGCTCGAGCAGCTGACCTTGGTTGAAATGTCGTTTAAAATGAAACAGCTGTAGAGGGTGAAGGGGCGGCTCACACCCCATAAGTTTGATCTGGCTGATCCACGGCAAAATTCCATAAAAATCTGAGGCTCTGGAAGAGAGGGGAGGAAAAAACCAATTCTACATAATAAATGTTCCTGTTGTATAAAATCAGACTTTAAAAAAATCTGCTGGGTCTGCAGCTCTCACCTTTTGAACCTCTGTCTTGTTCAAACTTAGGCAGAAAAAAAACCCCAGCAAACAAACCAAGAAATACTCTCAGTGCAATTAAATTTACTGGGAGTAATTCACTTTAATCCAGAGAAACCAGACAGGTTTTGTTGAGCTTTCTCCCAGCACACACAAAACCAGTGGGATTAATCCTGGGGAAAGATCCTCATCTTTCACAAACGAGGGCCAAAATTCCTCCCTGACCCAGCAGATCTGGGATGGCGCCAAACTCCTGAGCAGAAACACCGAAAATTCCCCCAAATCCCCGAAAATACCAAAAATAGGAGAGATTTTCCCAAGAGCCACAGGTCTGCCCTGTCTCCTCTTTGGGGAATGAGGGGTCGAGGCCTCCAGAGAAGCAGAAGGTGAAGGAGGCAGCTGGTTTTGGGGTGTTACAGCTGGTTTTGGGGGTATTAAAGGTCTTTTTGGGGATGTTACAGCTGGTTTTGGGGGGTGATAAAGATGGTTTTGGGGTGTTGTAGCTGGTTTTGGAGTATTACAGATGTTTTGGGGGTATTAGAGATGTTTTGGGGATATTACAGCTGGTTTTGGAGTATTGCAGATGTTTTTTGGGGGTATTGCATCTAGTTTTGGGTATTATAACTGGTTTTGGGGCTGTTACAGCTGGTTTTGGAGAATTGCAGATTTTTTGGGGGGGTATTCCAGCTGGTTTTGGGTATTATAACTGGTTTTGGGGCTGTTACAGCTGGTTTTTGGGGTATTCTGAGTGGGTTTGGGTTGTTACAGCTGGTTTTTGGGGTGTCAGAGCTGCCAGCATCACCCAGCAGCCCCTTGTCCCCTGCTGCCACCATCCCTCCTGTCCCTGTCCCTGTCCCTTGTCCCGGTGTCACAGGGGTCGCTGGTGTCTGCTCTCGCCCCGTTCCTCCGTGTTTGTCGTTGTTTTGTTCCTCTCTGCTCGTGGGGGAGTTTTCTCCTCGCTGAATCCTCCCAGCTGTACTCGTGTTGATTTGTTTGTTGTTCTCTTGCCTCTGATCCCGTCTCCACGCACACACACACACACAAAAAAATTAACAAAGGAAAAAAAAAAAAATCCAACTGCAGATGGAAACAACAACAAACACCCAAAGCCAGCGACAACCCCGGGCAAGGAGGGTTCAGCCGGGAGCAGATGTGGCACAGCAAGGGCAGGGCTGGGCCAGGAGCTGCTCGGAGCCTGGGGAAGGGAAAACAGGGATGCAAAGTGTGGGAAGTGCAGGACAGGGGAGTGGGAAGCGAGGGCCCCGTCTCAGAACTCACCCGCAGATGCTCCGGGGGAGGCTCCCGGCTCTGCTGCTGCTGCTGCTGCTGGGGAGGGGGATTTTTTGGGGGGCTATTTTTGGAGAAGAGACACAACTCAAAGTTCCATGTGCCAGTTCTCCAGAGCTGGGGTTGGTGCTGGGAATGTTCTCCTGTTGTTTTGGAGTCAGGAGCCCTGCTGGGAATGTTCTCCTGTGTTTTGGGGTGAGGAGCCCTGCTGGGAACATTCTCCTGTGTTTTGGTGAGAGGAGCCCTGCTGGGAACGTTCTCCTGTTGTTTTGGGGTGAGGAGCCCTGCTGGGAACGTTCTCCTGTGTTTTGGTGAGAGGAGCCCTGCTGGGAACGTTCTCCTGTGTTTTAGGGGTGAGGAGCCCTGCTGGGAATGTTCTCCTGTGTTTTTAGTGAGAGGAGCCCTGATGGGAACGTTCTCCTGTGTTTTTGGCCAGGCTGCCTGCACAGGGAACAGTTGGGAAGGAGAGGTGTGGAAAGACAGGTGTGGAAAAGAGGGGATTGAGAGATCCATTGCATGGCCCAGCAGCTCCTTCCTAAACTCAAATCCCATCCTCAGTTCCAGCTCTGCTGAATAAACCCCTGGCCAATATAAACAACGAACAGCGAGAAGGGCCCTTCCTCTCCGAGGAGCAGTTTGGGAAGGTGTCTCCTGTGATTCCATCCATCCACCCATCCATCCACCCATCCATCCATCCATCCACCCATCCATCCATCCATCCATCCATCCATCCATCCATCCATCCATCCATCCATCCATCCATCCATCCATCCATCCACCCATCCATCCACCCATCCATCCACCCATCCATCCACCCATCCATCCATCCATCCATCCATCCATCCATCCACTGAGCCCTCTCCCTTCTCAGCAGCCCTTGAGGCAGCCCGGACAGCTCTGCTGGCCCAGCTGGCAGCTCCTCATCCATAAAAAAAAGGCCAGGAGAGAGCCTGGAATGGTGCCCTGGGCACTCACAGCACGGTGGGCTGGGTTTGGTTCCTCTCACTGCGATTCTACCTCATTTTCTGGTTGCATTTTCAGCTGGGAGAAGAGAATCCCTGCTAAAAAAGGGGGGCTGAAAACAGGCACTGAGGGGATGGAGGCACTGGAGCACCTGAGAGGGAACTGGGAGAGCTGGGAATGTTCATCCACACCAAAATCCCTGCGGGCAGGGGGCAAAGAGATGGGGACAGGCTCTCGAAGGGGTGTCCAGGGATGGGGCAGAGGCACAAAACGAGACATGGGGGGTCCTACTCGAACATCCTGCCCGTGGTGAAGGGAGGGTGACGCTCACGAGGGGCACGGGGAGCTCAGATCTCACTTCCCAGCGCTGCTGAACGTTCAGCCTGGCACTGAGGAAGGGGTTGGGTCGTCACAGAGGTGATGAAGCTGCTTCTGCCCTCAGGGGAGGGTTGGAAGGTGAAAGCAGCACCTCTGGGTGTGAGAGAGCACAAGTTCTTCCACTATCAGAGCACCTGGTGCAAACAGAGACTTTTGGAGGCACCACTTTCCCAGCTGGGTGCCCTGGTGGGACAGGTGTGGGTTTCAGCGAGCAGCAACGGGATGCAGAGCAGGGAATTGTGCTGGGCAGGGACACAGAACTGCTGGGGTGAAAGGGAAAAGCCCCCTCAGCGAAATCCCTGAGGGAAATCAAAAACTCCAGCAAAAAGAGCCAGGCCTGTGACTTCCCTGCAGATGGGCAGAGGAGAGGGGAGCAGGAGAGGGAAGGAGAGGGGAGCAGGAGAGGGAAGGAGAGGGAAGGAGAGGGAAGAAGGAGAGGGGAGCAGGAGAGAGCAGGAGAGGGGAGCAGGAGAGGGAAGAAGGAGAGGGAAGAAGGAGAGGGGAGCAGGAGAGGGGAGCAGGAGAGGGGAGCAGGAGAGGGAAGGAGAAGGGAGCAGGAGAGGGGAGCAGGAGAGGGGAGCAGTGGCAGTCAGGAGCTGCTCACCCTGGCTGGGCTGTCAGACCCTGCTCTGGGTGTGTCCGTGTGTCCAGATCTCTGTGTCACCGTGTGTCACATGGAGCCTGTCCCTCCTTCAGCACCTCCACCCATTTGCACTCATTTCTCCTCCAAAGGAGTTCCCATTTCTCCTCCAAAGGGTTCCCATTTCTCCTCCAAAGGGTTCCTGTTTCTCCTCCAAAGGAGTTCCCGTTTCTCCAGAGGGGCTCCCAGTTTCATTCCCAGCAGGGTGACCCCAGGCTGGCTCAGCCCCAGCTCTCACGGAGGCAGAGGAAGCCTTGCACTTGCTCTAGGGAGATTTTCACTTGTGAAACACCAGCACAGAGCTTGGAGTGATGTTTTCCCCGATTGTTAATCCTTTTCTTTTTTTTTTTTTTTCTTTTCCTGCACCCAAACCACTTCTGCATGCATCAGGCAGGGAGAGGCACAGCCCAGACGAACCAGAGAGAGAGATTAAACTGCTCCGAGTCTAATCACAGAATAAGCTCTACTGTGGTTGAAAAGCAATAATGGCTAATTTTATTAATATTTTTTTTAATTAAATACACTTGCACAGGCAGATTTCACCCAGGGCTCTCCAGTGGCTGGAGGGGTGACAGCCCGTGCTGAGGCTCCGGGGAGCAGCTGAAGGTGCGGAGAGCTTGGGGTGGGGCGAGGCAATCGAAAAAGCACACTGTGATTTTATTTGGGTCAAGTGAGCATATCTCAGCCATTCCCTCCCTTTCAATAAGATGTTTGTACAATAGAGAACCACAAAAGTTCAGCTCCTGGAGCTAAGCCCGTCCTTTGCTGTTTGTCAGTAAAATAATTTGTTTTGGGGTTTTTTTTGGCATGTTTTGCATCCGAGTGTTTTTTCCAACCCTTTGAACCCGGTGATTCCCGCCTGGGGCAGCCCAGAGCAGCAGCAGCTCCCCAGTTTTGGGCAGGGGGTGACAGCAGGAGGTGCAAACAGGGCTGGGAAGGGGTGGGGAGAGCTGTCCTGAGCTCTGCAGAAGGGCTGGGTGATTGCCCACAGCCTCTGGGACAGGTTTTCATTGCTTGGCTTCCTGCTTGGGAAGCTCCAAGATCCAAAAGCTGATTTTAAAGCAAGGTAAAATATTTCACTCTTTAATTCTGGGTCCTGCCTGGAAGGGCAGGAAAAGCAGGAAAAGCACAGGAATCTCAGGCCTTTGGCACGGAGAAGGAGAAGTGGGATCATTTCCCATTCCAGCAGCACTGAAGTCTGAAATCTGCCACCATGAACCAGTTCTCCAACGTCCCCCACTCCGCTCCGGGCTGGCACAGCACCACAGAGCAGCTCTGACCCTGCCTGGGGCTCCAACCCTGCACAAAGATGTTGCTGCAGGACTTTTTTCCATGAGTCTGGGCACATCTGGGCACATCCCAGGCTCGGTGCAGACAAAGCAGAGCAGAAAAGAAACCCCAGCACCCGAGACAAAGGCTCATAAAAGATTCTGAGCGGGTTTTTCCCCTGCTCCACACAAAGAGAGGTCGGCAGGGAAGCGTTTCCTGGGGGATTCCCACCTTCCCAAGGCCCAGAGCAGGGACAGGGCGCTCACATCCCCGAGGGGAATCTCCTCCCAGCCTTTCACATCCCATACAAATCCTTCAGAGGATGGCCGGGGGCAGTAGGCAGAGCTGGCCGGGCTGTAAATGTGTCCCCGGCACAGGGCTGAGGCACCGGGACCACGTTCCCAGTGGCAGCAGCCGGGATGGGGGTGATGGATTGCCCACGAGTCCATCTGCTCCAGGATTTGCTCTCCAGTACAAAACACCATTTTAACAAAGTGCTGTTGGCTCATCACTCAGTGTCAGGAGAGGAGATCACCTCAGCTCAGGGTTGGCATCCTCCGGCCATGCCTGGAGTGTTTGAATTAGCTGGGTGCCACCTCCTGGGGGGACACAAATGTCACCCCAGAGCTGACAGCCAGCCAGGGACAGACCCTGCACTTCAGTCTGGGATGGGGCAGGAAGCCAGGGTGACAGGGAACCTTTGTGTCCCTTCCTGTCACATCCCACGGGAGCAGCAGCAGTGACAGCCACAGGCCCAGGTGTCCGGAGGGCGGCAGGACATGGAATCACCTCGCTGGTGGCCAGGAGAGGGGCAAGGAATGGCTTGGGAAGGCAGGATTTGGGAGAGCTGGGAGCAAGAGGGCCCGGGGTAAAGTAACAGCACCAAGGTGTGAAGGAAGGAAATGTGTGGCAGTGGATGGAGAACTGTATTTCCTGTGGAAATAAAAAGTGTCACCAAGGACAAGCGGCATCGGCGTGCTCAAGTTTCTTTGCGTGCTTCGGGAAGAGGTGAAACAAGAGGGCTGGAGGATTGGATCCAAGGAAAACAAGGTGTCCACAGCAGCCCTGGCCCTCTGCACCTGCCCCACGTGGCAGATGGGGCACCCCAAGTCTCCTCAGCCAGGCTCTAGCTCTGTTTTTTGCATCCTGGGTGGGATGTGGGACATGCACCACTGAGCAGGGCCTGGAGCAGCGCTGGATCCACTCTCCTGGCTGCTCACAGCGAGGGCAGACGTGGCTCTGGAGCCAGGCCCTGCACAAACAAGGGTTTCTCCCAAGGGGATGGGGAGGATGTGCCTGCTCTGCCCCAGAGCCACCACCACCTGGGAAGGAGCAGGAATTCCCTGGGGGTTTCAGCTCCACAGGTGCTGCAGAACTTTCTGTGCAGGGACATGGGGAGCAGAGGGACCCCAACAGCAGCAGGCCTGCAGCACAAGGCTCTGCCCAGCTGATTCTGTCAGGAATTTTTCTCCAGGAGCAGGTCAGTGTCCCCCAAAATCGCACCCAATCCCTGCTGGCCGGAGCTTGGTGCTCCCCCTGCAGCCATCAGGATTCCATCTGCAGCGGGAATCTCAGCGAAGAGCCGAGGCAGCAGCTCGGTGCCTCTCCCACAGCTCCATTCCAGCCCCTGGGAGCAGCAGAAACAGGCACAAGGACGAGGCAGAGCGCCTTTCCCTGCCCTGTGCTCCAGGGAGGTGCCTGGGGAAGCAGGAGGAAGGAATTGAAGGGTTGTGGCACCATCAGGGATTGGAATGGCACCAGCAGAGCTCCCTCACATCATCCCTCAGCGGGGGCTTGAGCAGTGCTCAGCTCCTGGGGCTCCACAGAAATAATTCCAGTAAAATCTCAGCTGGGAAAGGGAAAGGAGGCTGGAAGGGAAGGGAGAAAAGTGAGGTTTGAGTTGATTTTAGTCATCCTGAACATCAAATGTGTGGTTTGGTTGTGCGGAGGTTTCCTCTCAGCCCAAAGCAACGCTCCTGGCACCAGGTGAGTGTCAGAGGGCCAAAGTGGGAACCTCACCAAAGGAGCAGCTTCTGAAGCGCCTCTTCACATTCTGCCAGGGGAAAATCCCAGGGAATTTTGTATTTTACCAGGGGAAAATCCCAGGGAGTTGTTGTGGGGGATGCAGGTCTGCAGCCTCAGGAATTATTTCCTGGTGTCCCACAAGGACAGGGCTCTGCTCCTGAGCTCACCAGCTCCTGGCAGGAACAGCTCAGGGCTCGGGCAGCCCTGGAATGGACAGTGGGGCTGGTGTCAGCTCCTGTGTGAGGAGAACAGCTCAGCAAGGTACTCAAGGGCACAGATTTAGGTCAGGCCAATGTGCTTGGGCTGTGTAGCTACAGAAGAGGCCTCAGAGCAGAGCACAGAGTTCAAATCCAGTTCAAACGCAGAAAAAAAAGGAAATTAGGAGATTTTCTAAGCTGTCTCTCATATGCACAGAAGAACAAATGTCATCTCATCAAGACAGGCTCGTGTTCAGGGCTTGACAATGGCACATTTTCTCAGCTGTTCCAGAAGTGCAGCAGAAAATTCGTGCTGCAAGGGCAGCTGGATGGCAGCAGCGGGAGCAACCAAGCCCCACTCGTCTCCCTCTTCAGACCATGCAGGATCTGTGTGCCCCAAACTGATCTCTTCACAGAGAAAAGTGGTTTACTTGGGGGAAAAAGATGTGGGGCTGCTCTCAGACCACCTGTACTGACTCCAACTCAACCAGTGCATCCCCCCAAAACCATTTCTGTAAGAAGAATTTACTCAAGACTCTGAAAACGCAACTCCAGTGACGCCATGCAGAGATGTGAGCAAGGAGCGGTGTCACGGGCAGGATCTGGGTAAAATGCTGAGAAATGCCTCTGCTGGAGCACAAACCCTACAAATTTAAACGTGTGGCAGCGTCAGGCTCGGACAAGCCCCGGGTTCTCACAGAAATTGCTCACAAGGATTTGGGGTTTGTACTTCTACAGCAGGACGGGCCATAGAGACCAGCACAGCCAGTGGTTATTTCAGCAAGAAGTCCTTTAATTCAGCTGCTTCTGCCTTATTGAAACCACTTCTGCTTTTTCTGGTGCAGTTTGAAAGCACGAGACCCCAAGGCGCCCGAGGCAGCAGCCCCTCCCCGGCGCCGAGGCCACGCCGCTCTCCACAGCTGACCCCACCAAACCTTGGCCCTGAAGCCCCTCCCGGCTTTTCCCTCCTCACGTGGAGCCTCGCAGGCCTCTCACACGGCTGTTCCTTTGGGGAAAGGCAGCACAGGGCTCCTCTCAGTCCCTTTGTTGGCTTCAGCACCTTCCGTTTTCAGCCACTCCATCTTCTGCCGGTGCTGCTGCACCGCGTCGGCCACGCGGGCGTCCATCATGGCCTCGGTGAGCACCCCGTCCTCCGAGGCGTAGGCTGCTGCCTGTGGGGACAGGGACACTCAGACACCTCAGGGATGGCATTTCCTGGGATCAGGGGACAGCTCAGACTGCTCCCTCTCTTTGTTCTCTTCTCCGTGAGAGATTTCCCCCCACGACGCTCTCTCGTTGCAGAGCGATCGCCAACGAGCAGCTGTGCCCACCTCTGGCTTTCCTGGGAACCAAAGCCCTCCTTCTCAGAGGAAAAGGCCCCACACTTGGCTCCTTTCAATTTCCTCTCCTGCTCTAAAGGAGCTGCACAGGTGAAGCCAATAGAGGCAGGTGCAGGGGGGCAACAGAAAACTGTTTGAACACTTGCACGGCAGAACGAACGTCAGCGCTGGGGGAAGCGTGGTGCCTCTGGTGTTTAACGTGCACTGACCCTGCGTTCCCCATGCACTCCCTCAGGAACATCCCCTGCATCACTCCAGTGCTGTGTCAGCTCCCCTCCTGCACCCAAATCCCCACAGAACCTTCCCAGCTCCCCTCCTGCACCCAAATCCCCACAGGACCTCCCCAGCTCCCCTCCTGCACCCAAATCCCCACAGAACCTCCCCAGCTCCCACCCTGCACCCAAATCCCCGCAGGACCTTCCCAGCTCCCACCCTGCACCCAAATCCCCACAGGACCTTCCCAGCTCCCACCCTGCACCCAAATCCCCGCAGGACCTCCCCAGCTCCCCTCCTGCACCCAAATCCCCACAGGACCTCCCCAGCTCCCACCCTGCACCCAAATCCCCACAGAACCTTCCCAGCTCCCCCCCTGCACCCAGATCCCCACAGGACCTCCCCAGCTCCCCTCCTGCACCCAAATCCCCACAGGACCTTCCCAGCTCCCACCCTGCACCCAAATCCCCACAGGACCTCCCCAGCACCCCTCTCTGCACCCAAATCCCCACAGGACCTTCCCAGCTCCCACCCTGCACCCAAATCACCACAGGACCTCCCCAGCTCCCCTCCTGCACCCAAATCCCCGCAGGACCTTCCCAGCTCCCACCCTGCACCCAAATCCCCACAGGACCTCCCCAGCACCCCTCTCTGCACCCAAATCCCCACAGGACCTTCCCAGCTCCCACCCTGCACCCAAATCCCCACAGGACCTCCCCAGCTCCCCCCCTGCACCCAAATCCCCACAGAACCTCCCCAGCTCCCCTCCTGCACCCAAATCCCCACAGAACCTTCCCAGCTCCCACCCTGCACCCAAATCCCCGCAGGATACCCAGCTCCCCTCCTGCACCCAAATCCCCACAGGACCTCCCCAGCTCCCACCCTGCACCCAAATCCCCACAGGACCTCCCCAGCTCCCCTCCTGCACCCAAATCCCCACAGGATACCCAGCTCCCCTCCTGCACCCAAATCCCCACAGGACCTCCCCAGCTCCCCTCCCCAGCTCTGCTGGCCAACACTCGCTCCTGGAGCTGCGAGAGGCAGCACAAACGTGAGCACAGCTCCCTGGGGACGGGCTGGCAGCTTCTGCCACCCTCACCCTACAGCCCACGGGGGGAGAGGCCCGTGAGGCAGGCAGCAGAGGGATGTCCCTGGAGCAGGGGGCACACAGGACAGGAGAGGAGAGCAGAGCTGGGGCTCAGCCCGGCCGTCCTGCAGCGCAGCCGGTCCCTCCCGGCAAGGGAAGGATGCTTGTGCTGTCAGCTGCACCCATCTCCAAGGTAACAGAGCAGCCCCTGAGCTGCCGATTTCTAAATCTGGTTCCTCCCTCTGCAAAGGCTCCCGTGAGCGGCTCTGCCGTGCTCAGGGAATGAGGGAGCTTGGGATGAGGGGTGGGAGCTCCCCACAGCCACCCTGCAGCTCACAAAGCCACCCTGAACCACCAACAGCCACCCTGCAGCCCCCACTGCCACCCTGAACCTCCAATAGCCACTCTGAACCTCCAACAGCCACTCTGCAGCTCCCACTGCCACCCTGAACCTCCAACTGCCACCCTGCAGCTCCCACTGCCACCCTGCAGCTCCCACTGGCACCCTGCAGCCCCCACTGGCACCCTGCCAGGCCCTAACAGCCCCAAACCTGCACACATACCCTGGATTGTCCCGTGCCAACCCTTCTGTCCCCCGCCCCTGTGAGGAACATGAACTCTGATCTCACTGCAGTGTGATTTCCGAGGCGTCACACGCAGGGCTCCATCAATTATTGACGGTGCAAAAACCATCAAATGACATCAATTCCAGGCAGAAACGAGCCTGACAGCAAAAGCAGCACAGGAACAAACTCGAGTGTGACCCTTTTACACCTCCACTGCCCAGAGATGCCCAGGATGAGCTGTCACCACAGTGCTGTGGGGTAGAGCTGCCCATTACAGCAGCACTGCATGCAGGAGGAATAATTATTTCCAGAAATGAGAAAAAGTTACCCAGGTTGGTTTTCAGGCTCCCCTAACCAACTTTCCAGCCCTTTTTTTTGGGGGGGAGGAGAACTGGTTAGACCACAAAAGGCCTCACTTGCACAAGCCACCAGAGCTGGCAGGGGCTGGTTTTTCCTGCAGGCAGCATCAAATCCATCCCCTGTGCAAAGCTTTTGCAATCCTTCCTCCAGGCAGAGCTGCCAAGTCAGGCTGGTGCTGCTGCTTCAAACCAGGAGTAAACACTGGCCTCAGGGAGGGAGTGCAGAGAAGGAACAGGTCTGTAAAGAGAATTCTCACAAAGGTTCTTGTGCTGCACTCACTGCCTGAGCAGGATCCTCAGCACCAAGGAGGGAGTGCAGAGGAGTAGGTCTGTAAAGACAGAATTCTCACAAAGGTTCTTGTGCTGCCTGAGCAGGATCCTCAGCACCAAGGGGGGAGTGCAGAGGAGCAGCTCTGTAAATAAAGAATTCTCTCTGCACAGAGGTTCTTGTGCTGCTCTCACTGCCTGAGCAGGATCCTCAGCACCAAGGGGGGAGTGCAGAGAAGGAGCAGGTCTGTAAATAAAGAATTCTCTCTGCACAGAGGTTCTCGTGCTGCTCTAACTGCCTGAGCAGGATCCTCAGCACCAAGGAGTGAAGAGGAGCAGCTCTGTAAATAAAGAATTCTCTCTGCAGAGGTTCTCGTGCTGCTCTCACTGCCTGAGCAGGATCCTCAGCACCAAGGGGGGAGTGCAGAGAAGGAGCAGGTCTGTAAATAAAGAATTCTCTCTGCACAGAGGTTCTCGTGCTGCACTCACTGCCTGAGCAGGATCCTCAGCACCGAGGCTGCTTCTAGAACCTGCCAAATATCCCCAGAGCACCTCTCCCCACCCCTCCCGTCCTCCCTGCAAAAGGGGAACGCTGCAAAGGTTTTGTTCAGACCTCACTCACCCCCCTTGACATTTCTGGATTTTTTTATTGCAGGACTCTCAGGCAACTAAAAAAAAAAATCTCTTTTAATGCAGCCCCGGTGGGGTGTTTTAAAATGAAAAAAGATCTTTCCTGGGGTGCAGCTTTGTGCTTGCAGAGCTCAGAGAGGATGGAAGCCCTGCCTCTGCACAGCCCATCCAGCCCAGTGTGGAACCTCCTGCAAAGCTGTGCAGTTCATGCTCTGTTGATTTTCTCAATGACTTTCTATTTTTAGAAAGCCTTAGGCCCTCGCTGTCAAGAAAGCAAATGGGAGAAGCAGCTGCCCCTTCTGGGAGTAGCTTGCACACACACAAAAACGGTACCAAGCTTCATTTATATTCATACCTCTGCCTCCTGCATGGACAAATTTTAACCCATTTTCTCCAGTGCAGCAATTCCTGTTTTAGCCCTCAAACCCAATTATGAAATAATTTTGTTTGCTGGGGATGGGAACAGATGACAAGTCCAGCCTAAATGACCTCATGCTTCATTTCAGCCAAGGCTCGTGGTTTATTTGAACCTGGCCAGACTCCTCTGTATCATCTGAATCCCATTTATAATGAAAATAGCCTGATAAAAAAAAAAAAAAAAAGCAACAGCTATTTTTAAAATATAAACAAGGTTCAGGGAGCAAAAAAAAAAAGGCATTTATGCCAGTGGCATAAAAGGCAAGGAAATGACAGGAAGCTCACACTGGGACATAAAACTCCTGGGAATTCTCCTGAAGCGCTGCCAAAACAATTTTCCAAGATTGCAGCTTGGAATAGCGAAAGGTTGCTTTTTGGTTTTGACATTTTACCCAAAGCACATCAGCAGGTTTGAGTACAGTGCTGGGAAGTGTGCACACGACTATCAACAGAGCTGAGGGGAATTTTTAAGGTGAAAATGCATCTAGTCCATGCTGGAGCCATAAAGGGCAATGGAAAAGCACAAGGACAAAAGGGAATGCTCAGCCTCCTGCAGAAGAGATTAAAATGGATTTCTAGCACGCACACTGTTAGCTGTGCCAGACAGCAATATTTTTCCCAGTGCTAGAGGTTACACTCTTGGCTTTTCTGCATCTTTTTTTTTTTTCCTGTTGGTAAATTCAGGGCAGACAGAGCCAGACTGAAACAGCAGTGGGCTAAAACTCGGTGTAAATGGCAGCCAATCCATCCCAAATCCAGTTCCTGGTGGAGCTAAGCCTCTGAAAGCTGCAGCTATGGCTCAGTTTAATTGAGATGGTTTTGTAAAGGCGATACTGGCAGGAGAATCCCCGTGGGAACTGACTGCAGGGACACAGGACAGAGTGGCTGTGCCAGGGAAGAGCTGATGCCTGGGATGCTTTCACCTCTGAAAGCTTCAGAACTTTCCCTTTCCCCAAGCCACCTGTGGGGTCCAGTTCTGGGAGGGGAGGATGATCCCAGAGCTGCGGAGGATTCCAGAGGCTCCCAGCTCCACACAAACCCCTTCCTGAGCACAGCACTAAGGCTCAGGTGCGCACTCAGCAAAGGCTGCTCACACCAGGCACAGGGTGGGAGTGGGGGGTTTGATCCCTGCAGGGCCCAGAGATGGATTTGGACGATCCCTGTGGGTTCTTCCCAGCTCAGGATATTCTGTAATCACACTATTGCCCACCTCTGGCAGGCAGCACCTTGAATTAAAAGGGAGTTAAAAGACTCAAAATGATCTACTGACATGAGATGTAAGGAACACAGAGTGTCTGTGGTACATAAGCACCCTGCAGCTGCTGCACCCAGCTGAGGGAAGCCTGGTAAGGATTTTTTGGAGTCAGTTCCTGGTCCCTGCGGCCCCTACCTCCCCTGAACACTGTAGCTAGGCAGTTAACTCGTCTTGCCAGGCTATTTTTAACCGTGCCCAGCTCCCTGACCCAGTTCAGAGCACAGCCATGCACAGGGGTGCACCAGCACCACGGGAAGGAGAGCAGGATGCAGGAAAACGCTGCCAGAAAGGCTGGGGAACTGCAGCCTTGAACCTTCCCTGACGCTCCAGAGCACGGCAGCAGCCACAAAGGCACCTAAATCGAGTCACCAGTGCTAAAACAGGGCCTGAAATGCCAACAGCACCCAGGAGATCAGCTGGGGGTGAGCAAAACACACCTGGTGCCTGGAGAGGGGCTTTTCCCCAAACCTGTGAGGGGCTTCACACGGGGGGGCAGGGGGGACACGTCCTGCCAAGGGCAGAAACAGCAGCTCCAGCCAAGCTCCAGTGGGTCACAGCTCCAAATTCCTCGTCCAAAAAATGCACCACGGGTTTTCACACTTTGATCAGTTTGGTCCATTTGCAGATTGGGGGTTAATTCTCCAATTACAGCTTCAGGTGATGAAGGAGTTTACCCCAAATTTGCTCCCAGCTCACTTTTGTTTACGTTTCTCAGGGCCTGAGGCAGTGAAATTGTGCCCTTGATCCCCAGGCCTGGAAAGGAATTGTCTGAAAATAAAATGTGCAGGCAGCAGCTCACGTTGTACGTGGAGTTTAGAGTTCTGCACCAAAGAACTGCAGGATTCCAAACAGAAGAAAAATAGAAAAGCTGAGATCCTCAGGCATCACAAGTGGCTGGAAAAGAACCCCCAGAGCATCCAGAGCTCTGGAGGCAGCTCCCAGGACAATTCTTAGCCCACCTGGATGCCCCCATGTCCAGTCCCAGCGCTGCTCACTGACCCCTGGCACATCCCACTGCCCCTCCTGACCAACAAGAAATGAGGTCCCTTGGATTTAAACTTTGATTTGAACTTTGATTTTAACACAGACAAAGTTTCTTGCTGTATCCAAATATTTAAATATTTCTCCCCCACCCTCTCCTGCGTGTTTTTGGGGTTTTTTTAGCGTTCCATGGGAGCAGAGAGGAGCGAAACTTCCCGCTGCAATTCGACATCAAACCTCGTTAACAGTGCTGGCAGCACGAGGGACGTTTGAAAAAGCTGTCAGGGAAAATTAGTCACCCCCACCTTTCTTCCTTCCTCCACCAGCACTTGAAGGATAAATGATAAAAGCTGAGGTCATTCCTGGGGAGTAATGACAAACTTGCTGATAAGGGGTGATAAAAAGCAAAAGGATCATTTATCACAAGTTGTTATTACAGGAAATAGTTGGCAGCAAAGCCTTTCACGTACGTGGGGCAGATGACAGCACACATTTTGGAATATGATTCAATATCACAAAAATGATACAGGAAAATGAACCAGCTGTGTGCTACCAAAGGATAAAATAAGAACTAACAGCACTCAAATCAGACCTCAGCTCATGAGTGCTGCAATTAAAATTAATTTATATTAGAAAGGATAAACATTTCTGTCCCTTAAAAGGGGGAAAACCAAGTCGTAGAAGGGATGAAATGCACAAACTTCGTAAGATGTTTGTGAGCCGCTAAACTAAATTAAAAATTTAAGAAGTAAACAAAAAGCCACTTTGTTTTTACAATCCCTGAAAGGAAGCTGACATGAGCAAGTTGCATGACAACACACAAATTGGAGCACCTTCCTTCAGCTGATATTTCTAGGTTATTTATGAAAATACACAATCCAGTAAGAACCTGGCAGCTGTGACAAAACCAGGTGAAAACCTGATCTTTTTAAAAAAACAACAACAACACTAAAGCTTGCTAAGCATGTGAATAATTGTACTCCAAGTGACTGCATTTCTTATTTCTACGTATGGAGGAAATATCTATTTTTTTTTTTAGCTCCAATTCCAGTTAGTTTTGTTTCTTTAACAGCCCAAGTTGCACTGAAAGCGTTTGGAACAAAGGAGGGAGGGAGGATGGTCCAGTGCCCGAATGAGGCACAACATCAGGCATCTCCTTCTGCTGAGCCTCCTGAGCTGGACCACGAGTGTGGCCAGCATGGACTGCCCAAATCCACTCCCAACTCACCTGATTTACCTAAATTCCGTAAGGGATTTCCCATTAGGGATTGTCAAAACTCCTCCTCTTTATGGGATGAGGAATTACGATGTTCCACCCCCGAGCCAGCAGCGTTCTGGTACCACCCCATGGACAAACCCAACTGCCACAGGGAGAGGTGATCTGAGACTCCAGAAACAAACCTTGCAGGAGGAGAAAAGGAAGGGAAAAGGGAAAAAGGGAAAATGGAGGGAGGGAGGAAGAAGAGCCCCACTCACCTGCCACGCCACAGCAAGCTGGGAGATCTCCCGGCCGGACATGCCCTCGGTCAGCCTGGCAATCTCTGAGCACTTCTTGCCATAATCAAACTGGGCCAGCTTCAACCTCCTGAAAGGCACAACGACCTTTTGTTGACGTGCAGCCACACCACTGCAGTTCCTACAGCTTCCTGCTTGCATTACTGCCTCCTGAATTTGGAGGGCGCAACAAAAAATCTGGGATGGCATCGCATGGAGACAGCGAGAGGCATCTCCCACTCGTGTGCTGCTTGTCGAAAGCGGGTTTAGAGGCAGAATGCACAGGAAATGGGGGTGAGGAAAAGCAAGAAAAGGAAGGGAATTCTCCAAGGTGGGAGGGTTGGGAGGGGCACTCACTGCTTGCCCTCCGTGGCCGGCTTCAGGACGTGCTGGTCGAAATACATCCTGACGAGCCGCTCGCGCTCCTCCAGCTGCGGCAGGTCGAAGTTCACCATCTCATCTATCCTGTCATTGATGGCCCAGTCAAACTGCTCAGGCTGGTTGCTTGCTAAAACAAGCATAAACCTGGGTTTAGGGGAAAAAAAATAATATAAAATAAAAAGGATAGACTGACAAAGCCATAAAAATAAAAATCGATGAGCTAAGTCTGGGCATCGGGAGCTGCCGTGGTTGGGATTAAAAATGTTTCATCACCTGAAAAAAAACCCCCCGGATTCCTTAGAAATGGCTTTAACAGCATCTCAAGCACTGCACTGAAATGTGTTTAGAACAGTCTGATGTCTGCAGACCAAGCTCTGCTCCACGACACAGATGTGCTGTTCCTGGTCCTGCTGCATTTTGGAGCTGAAAACTCTTTTTTTTTGTTGTTTTTTTTTATTGCTCTGTAATGATGCTTCTTCCCCGTGCCAATACTTTAATGCTTTAATTGATGTCACCACTTTAATAGTGCCTAATAATTTGAAATGGGCTTTTAAGCACAGCTATTGGAATATTGATGTTCCTGCTGTCTGGTTGAGTCATTGGCTACAAGGGGCCGTGTTCTCTGCTGTCATTTCTGGAGAGAACTCGGCCAAGACAAGACTCTGGCTTTTCTACCAACAAGGACTTGCAGGAACACAAGCCTGGATGAAGGATTGCCGTGCAGCCTGATATTCAGACATTCAGCTATCCCAACAGGAGGATTTTGGGAAGTTTCAAGGCAGCAATTCCCAGTCCTGGTGACGGCTCCCTGCTGAAGGAAGAGCTCTCCTCGGGGTCTCAAAGCAGCCCCGTTTACACGCCCCATTACGCCGATTCCTGCGAGCTCCCACTCATGGATGCAGGACTGCTGCTTGCCCAGAGCAGCAATAAGGCTGCTCACAAGTAAAAAGCAGTGCATGAATCACCAGGGCATGTTCAGTGTCCTCGAATGGCTCACGGTTGAAATCAGGGCTGAATTCAACGCTGCTCTCGTTGCAAACCAGAGCTCAGCTCTGCTGAGGGGAGGCAGAGCATCCCCAGCACCCAAAAAGGCACCCCCAGAGCTCCTCCAAGGCAATTTAACATCAGGGGAAAGACAGAACCATCCCCTGCCTGTCCCTGATTTGCAGGACAAATATTTACCGTGTTTATTCTTGCAAAGATCACGTAATAATAATAATTATACTGAACACAGCTTTGGAGAGCAACTCCACGTATCATTTCAGAAGAGATTTGCTCTCCTCCCAAAGGGAAAACCAAGGTTCTTGCAGGATCAACACTTTGCTTTCTGGCAATTTATTTCTTTTAGAAAAACACCTCTTCCCAGGCACCTCTGGCACAGAGGAGCTACACAGAAGCAATTATCAGTTCCAGCTGCATCGGTTCCAACAAGTTCAAGAGATCCCATGGACAGAAAATGTCCTGGAACAGTGACCCTCCAGGATATTTATTTCAGTGTCAGGAGGTTACTTTAAAAGTCTTTCAATCCAGCCTCACTGAGGGGAGCTCATCATTAAAATCCTCACTCTCCCACATAAAGCCAGAGACAGCTTTTCTTGTTGGCTCAATTGTGAAAGGAGAAGTTTTAACAACTAAGTAAAGTTCACACCAAAAAAAAAAAAAAAAAAATCAAATATAATTTGGGAAAGGTGGAGGAAAGGTCACCTCTCCATTAGGACAGCCAGGAAATGGCTCTGGCTAAACTGAGCAGTGCCGTGCAGGGAGCTCCCGTGGATGTGACAAAGTGAGCAGGGCTGGGGGACGGTGACATTGCCGCTGTGTCACCTCAGCTCTGCCACCGTGCGCTCAGAACGGCCCCGGGATCACACACGGGGTCAGTCAGATGGAAACTCATCTGCCTCAAAGCTCCTGCCCACACAAGCACGAGATGGGAAGAGGTCACTGGGAGGAACAAGCACCACTGAAGTGTTTTTCCAGGGAACATGAAGCACCCAGCCAGCATGAACTCTGAATTTTTGTGGCAGCTATTTTCCTGGGCTCTTGTATAAACAGTAACTTACCAAGAAAGAAAATACAAACATCGAGACACTCAAGATGTCCAAACACCCCAGTTTCAGGAAAAAAAAAAAAAAAAATTCCTTCTGTTCTGATTTCTAAGTGCCAGGAAAAGTTGAAGGAGGACCAAGCTACACTCAGCACATAAACTTTAATCTGCTCTCTGCAGATTTTTTTCAAGCAGCACAGATGATTTCCAGCTTCCATTTGTACACCAGAGACCCTCTAAAGACCTTCCTCAATCCAGGGAAATACCAGCTGCTGGAAGTGGACACTCACTTGTTGCTGTGCTGCCCCGTTCTGTGCAGAAATGCATTTAAAGTCGCTCTGAGATCTTCGCTGATTTTCTCCTGCAAAGAAGAAGCCCAGAGGAGGATCAGCTGCTGAGGACTGCAGACAGGTCACAGCTTTAAGCAGCATTATGGACAAAGGAATTCTGTTCAAAGGAACATGGAATTCTGTTATTGTCGAGCATTTGCATTACAGCAGAATCCAAAGCACTGTAACACCTTGGGGGGAAAAAAATCCATTTATATATCCAGGAAAAAAGTTAGGAACTAAAGCTTCCAGGATAGATTCCAGATTTATCCCCACTCATCCAGTGATCTGCCTGGTTTCAAACCCAACGCTCTGGCCACTGGCCCAGGTGGCTTTCCCTGCTATTTTAGCTGGGAAGTCCGGTGTGATACAGGAAAATAAGCAAAGCATTCACTCACACATTCAAAGCAAGCTCCTGGAGAGCTCCTTAAATACACAACTGGGATTCGAGTAGCAGCTCCAGACTGGATGCACAATGTGGTGACTGACTTTGGAAACACAAATTACTCCCACAGGGGAAGATGCTGCTGCAGCTTTGTAGCATAGAGCAGTTTTGTAATGAAAGCTTTCAAAGATAAATATCTGTGGGGACAAAGGCCAAACCCTGCAAGGTACCATCAGGAAAAACTTTCAATATATGCCTCTTTCCTTCCTTATTTTCCTCCTGCAAAACCCCCAACAAGACTGGGTCACTGATGCCTTCTCCTTGGGGTTAAAATTAAAGAGTTAGACACAGTGAAGGGATAAAGGGTTTTTATCCTGGTATTTAATAAGGATTTCTGTGGTGCAACAATTTGCTAAGGTGGAATGCACTGAAATGTACATTCATGGTAGAGCACATATACAATTTGATAGATTTTTGTAAATTAGCATATTTAATGAAGATGTTTTAATGAGAGGTTTGAATGAATAGTGTTATATTTCTTTATTCCAAACTATTTTCCCTTAGATGAGTTTAATTTTAGTTTACAGGATGTGTTTTAGAGGAGATTTTGGTTTTTTTAAGGTAGCGGAAGGAATTTTTTTGTTTTTAATGGCGAGGCTTTTAGGATGTTTGGCTCCTTTGGCCTAATAGAATATTAGAACTATGTCATGACGTTAGATTTAAGGAATTACAAGCATGCATGCTATGAGTATTGAGAATACATAAGAGGCATTTAAAAGAAAAAACAAAAAATGATCACGGCATCACCACCCATCTTTTGCAGGCAGGAATTCTCCCTTTCCAGACGCACATTCCACTCCATAAAACGCCGATTTCTCGTCTCTGCCACCAGCTGAGCACTGAGGCACGTGCCAGCTTTCATTTTTTGCCCACTGCAGGCAGATACCGCGAGCTCAGGGGGCTGCTGGCCGCCCCTGCGGCGGGAGCGGACGCGCACCGAGCGCTTACCGTCGCCCTTTTCCTCAGGAACGCGTCCGCTTCGTCCACGAACAGCAGCAGGCTGCAAAAGGAAAGCACTACACAGTAACAGGACAGGGTGAGTGAGGCTCGGCTGGCTGCAGCAGCCTCCTGCCCCTCTGCCGGGCACCCAGAGCCGGCAGCACCCAAAGGATCGCACGAGCAGCCTCAATCCCTCGGGCGGCGTTTCGCGGCCGAGCTGCACCAACCTGCCCGTGGCGTTCGTGCTCCTGGCACAGCCCAGCAGCTGAAAAATGGATCAGTGTCCCACACCTCAGGCCATAAATCTGCCCCCAGGCCTCTGGAGTTCTGTTTCCTGCTGTTCAGGAGCAGACTGAAGCAAGACATGACCTTAAATTCCTCTGGATTTTTAAATCTAGACGGGAGTTTTTTCATAGGCAGTTTTGCAGTTTGTGGCCGGCAGTGCTGGATGTTATTGCCAAGCTGCAGTGGAATATTTGAAATTTTGACCTGCTGAAGTCTGAGAGTGCTACTATAGCATTCCCTCCTCTTCAGAGGGATGTGTGCAAGGGCACAATACAGAAATCGTGGTGACAGTGACACCTCCCTGCCATTTTTCTCTCTCACGCAGCTCTGAAAAGCTCAAACCAGAGTCCTCCCCTCAGCCTGCTCTGTTATTTCTGTGAGGTTTTCCTTTTCCAAACCACAGCAGCACCAACGTAATGGTTTTACTACCTGTGGAGAAGCGAATTAATAAAGTCCATGAATTATTCACCAAAATAAATTCACTCATAACCCAAGGGCAGTGCTCTTCCCGAGGGACTGAGCCTGTAAAGATGTTTATCAATAACAGAACCGGGTTGCTCATAAAGCTGTCACAGCTTGTATTACCTCCTTGCCTGGCTCCAAAGCCAGCTGTCTTCCAGGAGATTACAGGCCTATTAACACCTTCCACCCAGCCCCAGCTTCTCCCAAATATTCTCTGCTATCACAATTCCAGCTGATAAAGGCAACAGCTAAGACAGGTGGATATTCAGAATTAAATGTGGTTAAGTACTTCAGTGCTACTGGAGGTGAGAATTGATCCTATGGACACACGTAAGCTTTGATCAGGCAGTGTAGGAAGCTGAAATGCAGAGAAATTCTTAGCAGGGCAGAGAAATTCAGACCCAGGCAGTGCTGTAAAAGAATTCCTTAATGGAAGCATCCAGCAGAGTATCCTCACATCTCTTCCAACTTCCCACTTGAATTCTAAGCTCACTTGAATTCTAACACCTTCCCTTCTATAGCTTCCCAGGATAGAAGCTTAAGAAGTTAAATTCTCAGGACGTTTCCCTGCTTTTTTTCTTTGTAAGGGGAAATAGAAAGATTTAGGTGATGAATGAAGCAAGGATTAAAAGGGACACTGCAAGATAATGTCCATCTGAAGCAATCAGAGAACACATAAATCACTGGGCAGCCACATTTACAGATCTGAGATCAAACCAGCACAAAACCCAGAGTGACACCCCCTGAAAAGGTCAATATTGAATTTTACCATCCTGCTTGGACAAACAACTCCTCAGCTCCCTCTGCACTGCAAAAATCCATTTATATTGGTAGGAGCAAATTAACTACGCACTCTACAAAATCAGGGAGCCAAGTTTCAGCCTCAGCGTGAGGATCCTCTGCAGATAAAAATTTCCTTTTGAAGGTGACTGAAAAGGCAAAAGTTCTTTTCTGTGTTTGTGATTTTCACAACTTAGCATCTGTCTCCTCCTTAATCCTCTTTTGTTTCTTATAATTCACTCCTCCTGCTTGAGACTCAAAAGCAAGCAAGAAGCTGGATCTAAATACTGTCTGTTTAAAATCTGTGCAACTGTAACAGGGAACATCCAGAGTGTGAACACCTGAGTTGTGCTAAATCTTCTAATTACTGTCAGAGCATTAATCACCCTGAAGGGAATTTGTCCCAGCTTTCAAGTGGGCAGGAAGTCTCCTGCTGCTTGGCGAGATTTGACAATCAAGTTACGACTGATCTGGAAAAGTTGGTGTAAAAAGGGTTTGTGAGAACAGAAAAGCAAAGGCTTTCAGCTTTTTAAATATTACTAATTAACGAGGATTCACCCATTCCAGGAAAACTTCAGGAGATTCTGTGTTTGCTCAGTGTTACCTCACTCAATAACAGCGACAGCGGGGCTGAACTACACTGTTGTGGTGAGGGGATTTTTTGGGGTTTTTTTTTTGAGCAAAAACCCAAACTGAGGATTCAAATTCAATAAAAGTTCAACTTACCCTCTCCTACTGGTGTTGGCCCAGTCGAAGAGTTTGTGCATGGCTGTGACCCCCTCCCTGCCCATGGGGGCCACGTCCCCTCCTGTCATGATGGCATAATCCATGCCCGAGTGCACAGCCAATTTCTGGAACGAAACAAAAAAGCAGCAAATGAATCCTCTTCTTTCACTGCAAGGCCATGGAGGAGGAGCAGGGAATTAAAGCAGTTCAGTCCTGTCAGGAGATACTGGCTTCTGTATGCTCTTTATCACTCCGTGACAATTTTAACTTGTGTATTGTTTATTTTTTTCATTTCTGTCCATCTCTGTTGGCCTTAGAAACCCAAATTAGGTGGCTTTAGAAATCCAGTAGGTGCCATAGAAAGCTTTAGGTGCCATAGTCCCAGAAAACTACCGGGGTAATGGTTTAATGTACTGATATAGGGAAAAAAATTCAACTTGCATCAGTTTGTCAAATCTGCCACTGTTAAAAAGTTGATGAAACCTCGGGTCTTGTGGACAGGCACTAGAAAAAATCAAATTCTGACTCAAATCCATGTAAAAATCACCCTGGCAGTGCCTCTGCACATGGAGCCTTGCCTGCCTCTGCTCTGGGACTGTGAGCAACAGCAGGAACGACTCATCTAGCCAAGGACATAAACCCAAGAGAGGTGGATATGCAGTGGCTGCTGCTGTGATCCCCACAAACCCCAGTCGCCAAGGGCCTTTTCCAGATGGAAAGGCTCCTCTCAGCACCAGAATCCAAGTGGCTGCACTGACTCAGAGCCGAAGCAGGCAGGCTGCCCCTTCCTCCCTCTCCAACAGAAAGAAAATGTTTACGCAACACTCCAGCAATAGATTTGAGCCCAGGGAAGCTTCCCAAGCCCTGGAGTTCTCAGAACGCTTTGCAACGTGCAGGTTGGCAGAATCTTGGCTGGGTTTTACCTTGGCAAAGAGAGTTTTTCCAGTGCCAGGGGGACCGTACATCAGAATATTCCTGTAGAGGCTTTTGTTCTTTTTTGTGTTTCTCGTTGCTATGGCGATGTCCCTCACACGTGCTTCCAACTGGGGCTGCAAGAAAAGAGGCAAAGGTAAGGAGCAGAAAGTACCAAAAAAAGAGCTGCACCTAACCAGCTTCCCAGATCAGTACCTGCAGGAAGGAGGCAGCACTCCAGGCTCAAGCTTTTTAAGTCTTAACTTCAGCTGCTCATGACTCCACACCAAGGTCATTTCCTGTCCTATGTGAGGATTTACTCGATTTTCTGTCCACTTGGCTACAATTCTTTCATAAAGAAAAAGCAGCAGTGCAGGAAGCAGTGCAGTGACTACTCTAGGAACAGATAACACCTAAATGTTCACTTCCTAATGGATGCCCTGGGAGGGATATGTCAAAATATTAAGCAACTCTTGGCAGTGCTAATTCCTTCTCAAGTCACAAACTCGTATTTATATTGCTACTGCATTTGGGGATACTGGGAGAGAGCTATTCCTGCAGGAGCATTTTCTCTCAGCAGCTTCAAGCAGCTCTTAAAATTTGCCTGATAACCAGGAATCAAATTCAGAAGCAAAGATACAGAAGCAGCACTAATTAGCAAGTCAAGAACCAATCTCAGGGTGGGCGAATGCACACAGTATTTAGATTTTTTTTGGCATAGAAGCAGGTCTGGGTTCAGTAATCCTTAAATTCAGATGGCACAAGTGGAATTCTGAATCTTAACATGCTGACTACAGAGAGAAAACTGCACCAGAGCAAGGACTGAATTAAGACTTCCAACTGCTCTTCAGAGGAAAAAAAGGTGAACAGGCTGCTTAGCGCATGCCACACTGAACACGGGAGCTTATTTATGGGCTCAGTGTCCCAAGGGTGCCATGACTCCAAAACTGCTGGAATTACAGCTTTAGAAGTGAGTTAAAGGAACCAACAGCTCTTAATTAGAATCTAAAGCGATCCTTCACAGCCCAAGACAGGAAAACAGAGTACTCACACTGAGAACAACTCCTTCAAGGGCATCCTGAGCCTTGCTGGTGAGACGCTTACCAACCTTGAGAGGACAAATTCAGTTACTCACAGGCAGGAAAATCCCCACATTTTGACAACTCACTTAGACTAAAACATCTCACAGAATGCAAATGTGCTCAGCCCATCCACTCCACCTCCAATATTCTGTTTTTTCAGACCCACTGACCATCCCAGCCTGAGTTTTGCTGAGTGTAACACAGGAACAAAGCTGAATTTTACCTTGATGGGATGTTTCAGAGCCTCCAGCACAGTGATCCGGGAGGTTTCCCTCACCAGGGAGGGTTTGCCCAGCCGTGCCTCTATGTAGCGCCCTGCCACAGCCGTGGCATTTTTGGCAGAATAAACCCCCACTGCCAGCAGGGTCAGGCCTGCCACCTGCAAAGAAAAAAGGGGAGAGATTAGCAAAAAAACACACTTGGCAAAGCAGTGCTTGCCTGTCCTGTGGTGGGGAATTAAGATTCAGGACAAATGCTGAGCAGGAGGGGTTTATTTTTGGTAAGGTGTTTTATCCCTGTTCAGACAGTCAAGGTCTCACACTCACTGACTGCTCTTGCACAGCAAATGGCAGAGGAAGCACAAGTGAAGCTTTTAGTCTTGAATCCAAAAGTACATTCCTGCCCAAAATGCGTGGGGCTGTCCAGATTTTCAACTAAATGGAGTAATGAAGATAAAACAGCCACGGCAGGCGGGTGCTGCCTGCCAGAATGCCCCTCACCACGCCAGAAAATGAAAGCTGAACTCGAGATGCCACTGAGGCAGGGCACAGTGGGGAACAAAAAGGGAGTATCTGCTAAAGGTGGCAGCTGTGCCAGCCCCAGCGCAACAGGGAATGGGGAGTCCAGAGGAGCAGCAAAGTCAAAACCATCATGGGAATTACCATCACGGCACTGGGCTGCTCTTTCAGAAACCCAACAAAACGAGACATTCCCATCGATCTGCCAGTGAAGCAGAAAGACTCCAGACTGAGGAGTCAGCTTAAAGCTGATGCCAATAATTTATATGAGAGAAAAGAGCAAACTGCAGCAATTGCTTTTAAAACAAGCTGACTTCTCCTGCAAGTACAGACCAGGGTCAAAAGCCTCAAGGACAACAAGGGTGGCACTGTTCAATAAACCATGAGGCACCATCTGTTCGCTCTCACTCTGCTGAAAACGTGTGACATCACTTCTGCTCTGGGTGGAAACACGAGGGGATCAGAACTGGGAGTTCCAGGATGCAAAGACTGAGGGATCTCCACGCCCAGTTCAGCTCAGACACAGAGCACTGAACACATTTCACCTTTTTAGCAGCCTCCCTCTAAAAGCAGTGCTGTGATCTCATGCTCTCTTAGACCATCCAGCACAGAGCAAAGCTCCCTCTGCCTGGATGGATCTGACATCACTTTCTCAGACTTTTGGACCTCACTGATGTTCAAGTCACAAGACACAGAGAAACAGAGCTTTAAAACTGAGCTCTGTATCAAACAAAAACCCAACTGCCAACTCTGAAAATCAGTCTGATGACAGCACCTACCTATTTCATAAAGGATCAAGTAAAGGAATGGGTCTCTGATAACTAAACAAAGTGAATTACACTAAAACCACAATGAGCCAAAAAAATTTAAGTAGAACCTCCACGGTTCTGCTTGGCTGGGAAACAGCAGCCCTTAGAATAGGCAGAGGTGAAAATTCAGGCTTCAATTACAAGAATCTTAAAACAACTGACTGGTTCTTACCTTATAGTAATGTCAAAATTTTCAACAGAAAATATGAGCTCCAGCTGTGTTATCCTCTTTCCAAAAATATACCTACCTTTTATTTACTTTTTTTTTTTTTTTTTTTAAGCTAAATGTCCCAAATTCACAAGAGAAGGGCATGTCAGAAGCAAAAACGACCATAATGCAGGAAACCGCAATCTGGGTGAAGTGAAGGCACAGCTCAAAGCAGCAAGCACTGATCTACAAAAGGCTCTGAATGCTGCAGACACCCCAGGTACAGATGATAAAAGGAGCCACTAAAAGCTCGTCTTGTTCTCCCCAGTGCCCTCAGGCAAAGGATGTTTTGTATCGTATCAGCCTCTGTGTATAAAATCAGAGGGTGGAGCAGATGGTGCTGACTGATTTAAGGCAAAATTTCTATTTTAACCAGCCACGTTACCAAAAATAGATTTTCACTGCTGTTTTTTTTGTAAGTATTAGACTGAGAAACAACTTCATGTCCCCAAGATTCCATGGCCAAGCTCTTTTGTCCTGTGAAAAGATGCTGGTCTGGTTTTTAATCCATTTATTTAGCACAGGTAAGAGTTCTCTAAGTGCTCTCTAGGCTACATCAAAATTAGGTCTAAAGCTGTGACACAATCAGGTGTTTAACACACATTTTCAGACTTTTCTGGAAGTTACTGACAGATATCCCAACCTTACCGTGGCTGTGACTTTATCCCAGTCTGTTACAAAAGCACGGAATCCTTCCCCAAAGAGCATCCCAGCTGTCCTGTGGCAAGCAAACAGCAAGGAAAGCAGGAGAGAAAGGGATTTCAAAGACTGAATGGTAAGTTTTAAAGACAGACTTTCAGATTGTATTAAAGTTGTTATAATCTTCTTCAGAACCAGTCAAAGCTATTCACCTCAGAATTGGAACATGAACGAGCATGGAAAATATATTTATAGTCATCTGATGCCTACACCTGAGCTGGGATTAAGTCCAAAAAAGCATCTGGCCTGAAGATGGTATCAATTTACTTCTTCAATGCATAATTTGTGCTGAACTGTAGGTGCTTAACTCTAAAGCTTCTTTTGTTCAAAATCTCAGAAGACCTAAAATGAACCAATTCCAAACCTGAACACCCACCCCTGTGGAGCCAAGCCGCTTTACAGCTTTGTGGTGGATGTTCTGAAAGACCTGAGGGGCTCTCAGAGTTACTGAGTTGCAGGAGTAGAGGACAAGGTTTGAAATAATCTGTGAGAAAAATGTAATCACTGTGAACATCCCTGGGTGCCATTCAGGCGATAACGCAGTGAGACAAGTGAGAGAGTTCACACAAGGGTGCACAGCACTGGAATTCCTCGGAACCCAGGTTTGGTTTATTCCTCAGAGGAATAAACCCCAGATTCTCCCATGTGCTGGGACAACACACTCAGAGAAGCACCAGGATGAAATTCCTCAGAGGAACAAACACCAGGTTCTCCCACACCCGGGGACACATGTGGACAAGCACCAGGCCAAAATTCCTTGAAGGAATAAAGCCCAGGTTCTCCCACATGTGGGAATACACTTGGAGAAGCACAACACTGAAATTCCTCAAAAGAATAAACCCCAGGTTCTCCCACGTGCTGGGACACACTTGGAGAAGCATCAGAGGAATAAATTCCAGGTTCTCCCACATGTGAGGATACACTTGGAAAAGCACCAGGCTGAAATTCCTCAGAGAAACAAACCCCAGGTTCTCCCACATGTGCTGGGACACACTTAGAGAAGCACCAGAAGAATAAAAACCCAGCTTTTCCTGTGTGCTGGGACACACGTGAAGAAGCCCCAGAGGAATAAACCCCAGCTTTTCCAGCGTGCTGGGACACACGTGGAGAAGCCCCAGTCCCTCCTGCACCCACTTGAGGGACTCGAGCACGGTCTGGCGGTGCTCGGCGGCCTTGAGGCGGATCTGCTCGCGGATGATGTCGGCGTTCTCCCGCTCGGCCTTGGCGCGCGCCCGCGCCTCCGCCTCCACCCGCAGCATCTCGTTCTTGTGCCGCAGCTCCATCTCCCGCTCCACCGTAGCTTGGGTTAAAAAAAACAAACCAGCAGAGAGGTCAAATTTTTTGGATGGTTTAATGCCAGGGTGCAGGAAAATCCCAGGGAAGTCGGTGTGCAGTGGGTGAGAGAGAAGCAAAACGGAGCTGCCGGTCCCAAGCGGGATTTTGCTCCGTTACTTCAAACACGGAATTGTGTGAAAGGAGAATGAATGAGAAATCCAGGAGTAAAATAACCCAAGCCTACAGGGTTTCACCACTGGGCTGTTTTGGTCAGGCTGAGCTTCCCTCCCTGGATGGCAGCACAGCTGTGCACATCTGTGCTGGGAGCAAACCGGCTTTCCCATCCCGTTCAGTCCACCACAAATTGCTCCAACATTTCCGAGACTTGCACCCCGGTGGAGCTCTGCAAACACGGGAATTCTGGCAATTCCCAACAACAAAAAGAAACTAAGCAAGTTTTACACTAAAACTTTTTTTTATTTTCTGCAGGAAATTGAATGGAGATGAGGTGACACAGATTCAACCACTCCTTTCAGATGTTTTGTTTCTCTCTCCTCCTCTAAACTGGTTCTATTTTAGGTTGTTCCAGTATGAGATCAGAATTTCAGTTATTCTGTGAGGAGAGGCTGACAGTTCATTGGGAAATCCAGGAGTTTTGTTTCTTTCCCCTCCTCAAAACTGGTTCTATTTCAGGCTGTTCCAGTATGAGATCAGAATTTCAGTTATTCTATCAGGAGATGCTGACAGTTCACTGGGAAATCCAGGAGTGACAAGGCAGATGTTTAGGAGTGCAGCCCTTTCTAAAACTAACCTTGGAAACAACTGGTAATTTTAGCACTGCTGGGATTTACCTGCTCTTGCCAATCTGACATCCAACACAGCACGGACACAAAGATCAGCACAAGGACCCCACGTGGCCTCACCCCCTCAGCAGCTGAACAAAGCACTCACCTCGCCTCATGGCCTCCTGCTTCTGCACAGATTCCTCCTGCTTCCTCAGATTTTCCTCATTAGCAAGTTGCTGCAGGGAGAGAGGACAGCAGAAGAGATGCTGATGTTGTAAGAACTCCATCAAGTGTAAACTTAAGTGCTGCAAATATTTTCAAGAAGTTGCTGCTCAGATTGAAGTGCGTTTTCCTCGCCCCAGCTCCCAGATTTATCCTGCTGCTTTGTCCCAATGCCCAGCCCTTGATGTGCCAGGCCAGCACTGCTGATGCTGAGCAGATAATACAAATAAACTGTGCCCAGCAGGACAGGGCACAGCTCCAGAGCATCTCCTGGATTTAAGAAGGCTCCCAGCCCGTTCCCAGCTGGGCCAGAGCAGGGATCCACCCTACCTGCTGTCGCATCTGCTCGTCGTAGCGCTGCCGGGCCAGCTTGTCCTGGTACTGGGCTCTCTTCAAAAAACAAAACAGAACTCAGAATACACGGATTAGGCAGTAAAAAAACAGCCTGGTCCTCATGGAAATGAGGTTCAGGAGAAAAAAACCAAACAAATAAAATGGGAAAATCCACACAAACAAAAAATTATCCTGGATTTGAATGTGAACGGGCGAAATATCCTCATTCAGCACCAAAAACTCCTCTGTGTTGAGAAATCTCTACAGAGATTTAGAAACCTCTAAATCTGACTTCATTTTAAGGGATCACAGATGTCAAAGCAAAGAGCAAGCGTTCCTTGGCCCAGAAAAGGAGACTTCCATGGGAAAGAACGGGTTTTCATGTTTTAAACCACCTTATCTGGACTGGTGACTGTAGGCAATAGAACTGTCAGGATGTGCTGATGGGATCTGGTTTTGATAAAGATTTACTTGCTCCTCATTAATTCCTCTGATCAACTTTCCACTGTAACTCCAAATAAACCCAAGTCATCTCCACTGAGCTGGAGGTGGGCTGAGGATCCACATCCACCAGCAGGGAGGGCTCTGTGTCATTCCCTATTCCAAACACAGGGACACCAGAACAGCTTGGGAATTATCTCCTCAGCAACAGTAAAAAACCACCATGGAATAAAACAAGACTGAGCTTGCAGTGAGTTGAAATAACCCAAGAGTTTGCTGTGATTTCAGGCGATGCCCTGTGAGCAGCAGGAGGTGAAGAAGCTGAGATGCCCTGAGAGCAGCTGAGCGTGCAGCTGCTTCCTGGGCCAGCCCTGCTCAAAGTCCAAACTCTGCCAGGGTAAAAGCACCCTGTGCCAAATAAACAGCTCCAGCAAGCTTCCCAAGCTGGAGAATCCATTAGAATGAATCAATTCCCTCATCTCCTGTGCTCTCAGAGTAAGAAATCACCATGATTTAGCTTTTAACATAAAGGCCAGCCTTTATTTCCCCCTGTTTCGGGATTATTGGCACATCAGTGACTCAGGCTAAAACAAACCAGGAAGCACCAACACTGCTCACAACTACTCAGATTTGCATCATTACTCCTTTTAAGATACTTTTCCTGTTTATTTCAGAAGAAATAGGGTTTCAAGCCACCTAAGACTGAAATCCAAATAACTTCAGAGCCATTTCACTGTCCAGGCTAACACAGATTGATAAACCAGTATTCCTCAAGGCTTCCCTGAAAAGCCCTGTAAGAAAATCCCAAAAAATACTGAATGAGAGAATCTGCCACCACCAGCTCCTCTGGATGTTCCAGAACTGGAGAACAGAAGTCCAAGAGGACTAAAAATGCAGCTCAGCATCACAAACCAGGACAGAACAGGGGCTCAGCCTGTGAACACCTCTGCCTGCCCACAACCCCCTCGCCCCCAAAAGCGCTAATTAATTAAAGGGATAATGAAAGGGATAATTAATGCATCGTTGCCTTTTCTATAAGGGAAGATACAAACAAGGTCTCCCCTCACTTGGTTTCCCCCTCATCCCCTTACTGCTTGGTGCTGTTTGGTTTCTTCATTGAGCGTTTTCCTTCTCTCTTCTGCTTGTACCCGGATCTGCTCATTCTTCAGCTGTTCTATGGCAGCTTCGTACTCCTGGGGAAACAATCAGGGAATTTAATCACCAGAAATTAACAGAACAGCCTGGAGAGAAGCTCTGCTGACAATTACATTCCAAGAAATCCCGCTGGGATCAGAGTGGTACCCTTATAGGATGACCCTTGACACGAGAAACTTATCATCCTCTGCAGGATTTTAACTTTTGTCCCTCCCAAACCTGGCAGCTGCCTGAGGAGCTCCAAGGTGAGGAATTCCTACACACCTTCAGTTTGGCTTGCTGCTCCAGCTGCAAGGTCTGCTCCTGCATCTGGGCAAGGCTCAGAGCATCTTTGGCATGGCCTGGAGGGTGGGAAGAGATCATAGACAGTGAGAGGTGTTTTCTCAGCAAAGAAGATGCTCAGAGTGTTCAATCCATCCTGTTTCAGCTGTGCCCTGCCTGGAGCACAGCTCTGCAAGGGCATGTTCAACCCTCAGTGGAATAAATGATTATGAAACTTCTTAGCACAGCCGTGGAAAAGCTCCAACCGAGGCCAGGCTGGATGGGGCTGGAGAAATCTGGGATAGTGGAAGGTGGGGTGGCACTGGATGGGCTTTAAAGCCCTTTGCAACCCAAACCATTCAGGGAATATGTGATGTTATGATGCTCTGGTGCCTCTCAAACCCTGCAGGAAGCTCTCAGAGGTCACTGACCGGGCATGCTGATGCTGAGGCCCCAGGAGAGAAGGGCAGGAGCCAGAGGCTGCTCGGGTCAGGCAGGACGCGACAGGACACGAAGTATCAGCACGGCTGAGGCTGAAGGGCTCCAGGAGCCTCATCTGCTCCAGCAGGGTCATCCCAGAGCACAGCGCACAGGATCGTGTCCGGACAGCTCCGCAATACCCCCAGCGAGAGACACTCCACACCCTCCCCGCTCTCTGTTCCAGAGCGGAACCGTCAGTTCCTCACATCCAGGCGGAATTTCCTGGGCTGCGACTCCTGCCCTTTCCTCGCGCGGGGCCGCTCCCTGCTCCGACACCGCCTCGTCCCCCATCCCCACACCCCGAGGCGCTCCCCAGCCCCGTCCCCTCACGCACGGGACGCGTCCAGCTCCCGCGCAGCCTTGGCCGCGCGCTCCAGGCCCGTGGGGTCGAAGTTGCTCCATTTGTCCTTGGGCGTCTGACGGTCCGCGGCGCCGCCACCACCGGGAGCGGGCGGCAGGGAGAGGCCGGCCCCGCTGCCCGCGCCCGTCCCGGTGCCCGGGGGTGCCGCGTCCCCGCCGCCGCCCGGGGCGGCCCCGCGGTTCAGCCCGAACAGCCACGACATGAGGGCGGCGGCGGCGCCTGCACGCGGGGGACGCGCCGCGGCCCGCGCGCATGCGGCGGAAGGCGGACCGGCCCCCCATTGGCCCGAGGGGGAGAAGCGCCGCGCTCTGGTTGGAGGAGGCGCGCGGCGTGTGGGGTTTGATTGGTTGAAGGAGGCGGGAGGGGCGGGAGCGCTGTGTGGGGACGGAGCGCCGGGAGGGACAAACGGGGCGGGCGGCGCTTCCGCCTAGCAACGGGAGTGCGGGGCGTTGCTAAGGGCCGTGAGTTGTCCCGAGTTATCCCGGGTTTCCCTGGAAATCGGCTCGGGCCTGGGGTTATCCCGGGTTTCCCTGGAAATCGGCTCGGGCCTGGGGTTATCCCGGGTTTCCCTGGAAATCGGCTCGGGCCTGGGGTTATCCCGGGTTTCCCCCGATAATCGGCTCCTTGGAATGGCAGAGAGGACGGGAAAGCAGAAAAGGGGAGCGAGAAGGGGAGAAACCTGTCGCTGTGGTTATCTGGGATAAAGAGCAGGATTTTCCATGGAAATCGTCTCCTTATCCAACTGCTTGGAGGGGGAAAGGTGATAGGAAAGGCTTTAGAGAAGGGAAGCGCTGTGGCAGTCAGAAACACGCGGAATTCTGCAGCCCGAAATGGTGTAAAAAACGTAGAACACACCTGGACCATGCCCAGCCCTCAGCAGCAGGCTGGGGACACCTTCTCAGAACTTTATTATTGTTATTTCTCTAAATGTTCATGTTTCTTCCCAAATGCACGCTTAGAATGACGGAAATGTGGAATATCCTGAGCTGGAAGGGACGCAGGAGGATCAGAGTCCAGCTCCTGGTCCCCCACAGGACACCCCAACAATCCCACCCTGTGCCTGAGCACAGCTGTGCTGTTCCACCCGGTGTCGTTCACAAATACTTACCAGTTCTGCCAAGATTTCAGGGACTCTCCTTGTGAAACGATTCTTATTGGAACTGAGGCGTTACAAGAAAAACCCATTTCTATTTTTACATTTCCAACGCTTTTTTTTTTGAGGGATGGGGATAAAGTTTTGTGTAAAGCAGGCTGTGTGGGCACAGTGGGTAGAACACGCACTTCCCAGTCCTTTAAAATTATGATGATTTAATGTGATGATCTCAGAAGCTTTTCCCAACCTTTATGGTTCCGTGAATGCCAGCTTTTCAACCCCAGGAACAAACCCCTCAATTCACAGATTTGCCATCGAGCACAAAGGAACCATTCAGCAGCTCTTGTATTTATATTTAATTGTCTTCCAAAAGGGTGTGTTACAACTGAAGGGGGGGATGACACGTTAATGTATTAATAAACTATGCAGGGAGTTGTGCAAACTTAATTTCTGTCCTACAGCGAGAACAAACAAAATCATCTTATTGCATGAGCAGTTCCAGGGGCTTTGGCCCCCCTTCAGCGCTGAGATTAATCAGTCACAAAGGCACATTCCGAAGGAGGACACAAATCATGTGAAAATCTCTTTACAGAGTTAATGAATGACTCACCTCCCTTCCTTCCCCCTCTCCTGAACGAGGCAGCCCCAGGAAAACGCTCCAGAAACGTGCAGATGAAGGATTCAGCTCTCAGGAGACAAAGTCAGGGATAAAAGTTCCTCTCAGCTCCGAGAGGAGCAGTTTTAAGCCGTTTTTAAGAAGGGTTTGTGAGGCTGCGTGGGGCTCTCCAACAAACAGCACGGCTTCAGAAACAGGTTCCACATGTAGGACAAATAAGCAATAAACTTAAAACAGAGCAAGAGTTACTGAGGGAGGGTGTTCCCACTCATGCTGGGGTTTAGCAGAGAAGTATCTACATTCCTTTACAGCCCTAAGCCCTGAACTTTGAAACCATTTGCTTGGTCACTAGGTATTTATAATTAATTTGCCTTTTTTTTTTTTTTTTTTTTTTGCAGCTCCCCTTTCCACAGTGGCTTAGTGACAGCGAGTTCAAGCCTGGCACCAAAGGGAAAGAATCAGATTTACTCTTCTCCCTTAAAACCCCTGATTTTTAAGCGTAGCTCAAGCTTAGCACCGGGTGGAAGCCCAGGACAAGGACAAGACACCAGAGATGTGCTCTGTGTGTTCAGAGTGCAGAGTGCTGGAGACTTATTGCCTGTAATTAACCACAGGACCGGCTAATTAATCTCCGCGAGGACAGCAGGACTCCCATTTGGTGAAAAGGGGTTGGCAGGAATGCCAGAGCAATGCAGTGGTGATGACCCAGGCAGGCCCACAGAAACAAAAATAAGTGCTTTCGGTGGTCTTGTCTGGCTTTTCTGGACTCTCAGCTGCTCCTTGAGCTCAGCTGAGGGTTGAGAGCCCTGGAGGGACCTGCTGGGGAAGCACATTCCCAGGATTTTGGGTTTCCTGCTCTCTCACACTCCAGGTTCCCTGGCTGTTGGCAGCAGGAACGGATTTGGCCACGTGGAATCTTTCCCTGGGTGAACGGCCAGGGCACCGAACAGTCCAGCCCTGAGTGCGCTCATAAGCTGCAAAAATAAATCTGGATCGACCTTTAATAAATAGAGAGCAGGCAGCAAGCAAGCAATAGTGAGGATCCACCACCTGGCCTCCTGTTTGTAATTTGTCAGGCGTGTTTTTATGAGGTGAGAACAGATTTGGCATCTTTTAGTCAGATTGGTTCTTCCATCCTGCCAGGCCAAGCCTTTAAGCTCTGGGAGAACTTGGCTGGGGACAAGCTTTGGGCTGGACACGCAGGACACCTCAAGGGACAGCGCAGGCTGGGAGGTGAGGTGTTCTCCTCCCCTGACTCCTCCTTTTTTGTCCAAGTCCTTGTCCAAGCAAGATCCCTTGCTCTGCGGGGAATCAGCTGGCTCCAGGCTGTCACGCTCTCTGTCTGTGCCTGTATCCTTGGGCCTCAGTAGCTGGAAGAACACGAGCAATAGAAATGTCAGCTTTAGCCACCCGTTCTCCACATCTGAGCCACAGATCTCAGCCCTGAGGGCATTTTTACTCTCACTCCAGCCCCTTGCTGGGGAAAGGGGGGTTTTGTTGAGTAGCTTCTGTTTTACTCCATCCTGTCAGGGATCCTTTAATGCCCGTGACAGAAAGTGGCTTCTGGGCAGCAGGAGGAAGAAAGAAGTGTTGTGCCTTTACTTATTAAACTGGCTTTGATTGTTACCTGTCCCCTGCTACGTTGGAAAGGGAAGGGCAAGCAAGGCTTCCAATGACTTTTAAACAGCACATCCAATGCCCCTGCCAGCTTTTAGCAGTGTTCCCACCCCCTGTTACACCAAAGTAGCTCCAGCACCGTCTCCACTGGACGCTTTTCTCTCCTGACTTCAATAAACTCCACTAGGAGGAGTCTTCCTCCTAGAAACGGGGGAAAGAGCCCAACTTCGGTCAGTCCCTGCGGGAAGCAAGGCCGGTGATGAGCGCACAACATCCCAGCCCTGGGTGATGCCTGAAGTTTTATTTTTGCTGTATTCCATGTTCTGTGCTGCCCAGGGTGCAGCTCTGAGCTCACACTCAGCGTCACTCAGCTCTGCACACAGCAGGGCACAGAACAAATCCTGTGCCTGATGGACACCGAGGACAACTCTCAGGCCCAAAAGCACAAACAACGGTGGCTGGAGGGAGAAACAAGAAGGATGAGACCTCACAGCCTGGAGCTGGAATTGGACAATTAAACCGCAATGTGCAAATAGAGCAAAACTTATAAAAGTGTGAGACCTCATGACTGGCCAGCCAGTTTGGGTCCATTTTTGTGCCCATTTTATGACCATTTTGTGACCATTTTGGGTCCACCTTGGGTGTAGCCCTGGCCAGGCTCTTGTCCTGCCCAAGGTGTATCTTTAAAGGCCTTTCAATAAATATCCACTTTATTCTCCAGCTCTGTTCAGTGGCTGTTCCAGGTCAGCCTTCCCAAGGCATCACGGGGTCTCCTCTGTGACCCTGGGCACACCTGGCTGAGGATCCCATCTCACCTGCCCGGATGATCCCAGCCCACCTGGCTGAGGATCCCGGTGATCCCAGCTCACCTGGCTGAGGATCCCGATGATCCCAGCTCACCTGGCTGAGGATCCCGATGATCCCAGCTCACCTGGCTGAGGATCCCGATGATCCCAGCTCACCTGGCTGAGGATCCCGATGATCCCAGCTCACCTGGCTGAGGATCCCATCATCTCCCCTGCTCGGACGATCCCATCTCACCTCACTGCTGATCCCATCTCCCCTGCCCGGATGATCCCATCTCCCCTGCCCGGATGATCCCAGCTCACCTGGCTGAGGATCCCGGTGATCCCAGCTCACCTGGCTGCCTGCGCAGGGTGCGGCAGAGCCTCCTGCCGGGCCGGCTGCCGTACACGGGCTGCACACACACCTTGCCGGCGGTGCCCGGGGGCAGGTCGGTGAGCAGCACGCTGCGCACCTCGGCGGACACGCTGAGCACCGAGGAGGGGCCGCTGTGCCGCCGGCAGCGCACCCGGTACCCCAGCACGGCCCCGTCCGCCGAGTCCCAGGACGCTTTCAGGCTGTTGGGACCCGCGTCCTCGAAGCGGAGGTGCCTCACCCTGGAGCTCTCTGCGGAGAGAGGACGGGTGTTACTGCACAGGGGTCCCTGCGGTGCCCTGCTCCCGAGGGGAAGTCACGGAATTCATAGAATTCACGGAATTCACAGAATCGCCGGGTTGGAAGAGACCTCCAGGATCATCGAGTCCAGCCCAGCCCCAACACCTCAAACAAACCCCGGCACCCAGTGCCACATCCAGGCTTTGAACACATCCAGGGGTGGTGACTGCACCACCTCCCCCGGCAGATCATCCCAGGGCTTGAGCACCCTTTCTGGGAAACACTTTTCCCTGGTATCCAGCCTAAGTTTCCCTCTTGTTCTGTCAGCACTGCCTGGAGAAAGAGACCCCAGGTGAGCACAGGCACCTTCCAGGGAGCTGTGGAGGGTGAGGAGGTGACCTCTGAGTCTCCTTTTCTCCAGGCTGAACAACCCCAGCTCCCTCAGCCTTTTAAAAGTTCTCTAACCAATAGCAAGTTGTTAACAGCTTATGGACATTTGAATAAACCCTTCATTAAAACTACACACACACCTTATATCTAACAATGGGTGCTCGTTTCATATTTCTTGCTACTCAGGCACTGTTTATACTCTTCTATAAACAAAGCACAGAGCCTCGTTATTAAACTTTTCTATTATCTTGCTTAACATATTTTTCCACTTGCTAAGGCCTAGCTCCAGGCAGCACAAGAACACAGCCTTACTGTTCCATGTCCTCATTCTCGTATCTTTTTAACTCTAGGCCTACATCTGCACTGCTGTGGGAGCTTTCTGCTTTTTCTATTTCCCACAGGTGGAGAGATAAAATCACTCTCTATCTCCCCACTGAAGGAGCTCGGACTAATTAGTCCTTAACTTTGCCCTGGTACCAGCATAAAATCCTTTTTTTTCACGCTGTCACACACTGGGCAGTCACCTCCCACACCCTCAGCTCCTCACCCTTGAGTCCTGATAAGAGCCAGACTTTGCCTCCTGCAATATCCTCATGGATTCCTGCTCATTAACTTCTTCACTTCATCAAGTTCCAGCCCTCTGGTGCCCAAGGAACGGGCACAGAGTAGTCAGGAGGGAAAAGCGCTTTTCTTCCTTCTTTAGGGAGAGTCCTGGCTCTGCAGGGACCCTGGCAGCTGAACCATGCCCTGTTAACAGCTCTCACCGTGTGTGTGATTCTCTTCCAGCCCTTACACGCCTGCAATGTTCTAATGCCACATCCAGAGCTGCTCGTGTGTCGTGGCAGGTAAAGGAATTACAAAAGAAAGGGCTCACAAAATCAGCCCTGCTCTGCTGAGTTGCCAGAGTTAGCCTGGCACTTCTAAGTGATTTGCGAGTTCCCGTGTGAAAACGATCTTGGTATGAGAATTCATTAAGCACAACAACCTGTTACTGGGTTAAAAGAGAAATGCATCTGCAGTAACAAAGGGATTTGTCCCATGAGAATAAGTAAAGAAAACATGTAAACAATCCAAGAATAGAGAGATTTGATGGACAAGTAGAATATCTGTTACTGACCAGTACAGTAATTGGCAAGAAAGCCATGAATGAATTAAAGCTGCACATGAGGTCTGTAAAAATTGCATAAAATGAGTTGTGAAAATAAAGAATTGGCTTTCCCTGCATGAAGATAACGGAGTCTTGGCTCCCGTATTCCACCACTCACACAGCTCTGCCCTGTATCCCAGCCCAGGGACTGGACCCACTGACCCCTCTGGCCTCACCTGGAGGCAGGTGACCCTCAGGGGACACCCCAGGCGCTCCTGGTGCTGCCCCTTCCCCTCGCTCACCTTCCTGGGTGCAGGCCTTGGCCGACAGGGATTTCTCCTTCCCGGATCTGTAGATGGCGGTCACTGTCACCAGGTAGGTGCTGTTGGGGGCCAGGTGCTCCACCACGGTGCTGTTGTGCCTCCCATCCACCTGCAGCACCTTCACCGAGTTCCCTGGGAGGGGCCCGTACAGGACCTGGTAGGTGGCCACGCTGTCCAGCACAGGAGCCCAGCTCACGTGGAAGCTGTGAGGCCCAGACTCCGAGATCAGGACCTGAACTGGGCTGATTTCCTCTGGAAGCAGCGGAAAGAGATGTGGATGAGGATTTAATGAGAGCAACTGACCTGCACAGTGCTGGGCCTCAAGGGGGTGGAATTAAAATCAGCCCAGCAAGCAGAGGTTGGTACTCATCACGCAGCTCAGCCCAAACAAAAAGGTTTCCCTACCTGGGCAGAACAACTCAGCCAGAACTGTTCTTGCATGCAGAAAACTAATATTGTGTACGAGTCCACCTTGACTTTGCCACCCTGCCCACCTTTTCTGCAGGCTGCTCCCCAGCAGAAATCTGAGCTCTTTCCTGCACAGAGAGGCTGATTCCTGCTCCGAGTTCTTCCCCTCTCCCTCCCTCTCGAACAGAGACCTCCCTCAGCTCATTCCAGCATCCTCCAGCCTCAGGCAGGAGGCAGGGATCGTCTCCTCGTGCCCAAGCCGTGCCCGTTTTACCTGCCAGCGTCGTCACGCTGGTGGTCTGCGGGGGGAAGTAGTGCACGTTGGATTCAGGGATCAGAGCCACCTCGTAGGTGGTTTCTGGTGCCAGGTCGCTGAGCACGAGGCTGGTGTGAGCCCCAGACACCTGCCGCGTGCTCTTCCTCGCCGGCTGCGCTCTCGGGCCGTATTCCAGGCTGTAGTAGCCGGTTTCCTGGGACAGCAGCTTGGGCCACGTCAGGCGGAAGCTGCTGGAGGTGACGTCTGTGGCGTGGAGCCGGTTGGCCTGGATGGCATCTGCAGGAGGGGCAGAAATCACTGCTGACATCGACCCCCAGAGCACGGAGCACCTGCAGCCCCAGCCCTCGCTTCTGGGTGGGACACGCAGCTGGCACTGAGACCTGGAGTCACCGAGGGGTGGAAATCACCAAACCCTTTGCATTCTTCAGTTCCAAATCTTTTATAACATTCTTTCTTTTTTTTTTTTTTTTTTTCCCTCCCAAATTTGTTCTGGTGCCAACCAAATATCAAGCGCTAAATTGTTTTGTTTGCGTCCAGCTCTGCAAATTTGAATCTCAATTCTCTTTAAAATTCTCTTCTACATTCCTCCCTAAGGACAGGAAGACAGGGGCTGTTTTCTTCTTTGTGGCCAACTGCAACTTAAAGTTCAATGGCTTTATAGTTTGGGATTTTAAACCACAACATGATGCACACCACGCTTGTGCCAATAGAGCTCGACGATACCAACGATTCCCACGCTTTTTACTTTGACACGTGAATTCCCGTACGTTTGTATGTGATTTCTACGTCAATTCCCGCACGTGGGGCAGCCCAGAGTGGGGAGAACTCATTTTCTCCCTGCTCCCTGCCAGTGGCCAGGAAGAAGGGGCAGCTACTGGGGCCTGCCCAGCCCTGCTGAGCCAGCTGGACTCACCCCAGCTGAGGTCACTCCCTTCACAGAGCTCCCTTGTTCGCTGACATTCAGCACTCAGAGCCCTCTTGTGCCACCTCACCTCTCCCTGCCCCTGCACAGAGGCTTCTCCTCGAGCCCCGCGCTACCTTTGTGTTCCAGACCCCCAATGCCGGGCACAAATACCTCTGGTGATGCTGGGCTGCTCCCCCAGCTCCCTCTGCCACTTGACCCTTCTGACATGCGTGGCTTCCCGAGCCCATTTTGGGCAGAATTCCACTGTTCTCTGCTCTTCCAGAGGGGCAGGAACACACAGGGCTTTGTTTGTAGCTCCGGGGAAGTGGCGTAGGAGGACATGGAGGTGCCCTTCTGTTTTTAAAGGATTTTTAAGAGCACCCTGAGCCTTGAACTGCTCCTAAATCCTTACAAAAGGATCTTCCAGCTCGTGCTCAAACACCCCCAGAGCACTCTAGGTAGTTCTCACTGGCTCCCCATTGCACAGAGGTAAAGGGAGGCGCAAAATTCCCCCCAAACCTGCAAGATGAGGTTGCTCTGCACTCCCAGACTCGTCCTGTAGCCGGGAGAGGATCAGCTCTCCTCCTCCGAGCTGCTCCGAGGCCCTGCCAACTTCCCCGTACCGAATAAAACAGCCTCAGCTTTTCCTCTGAGCTGTTCCCTGGCTCTCCCAGGCAGGCAGGAACATTTCCCTGCTCCGTGGCTGCCCATCCCATCCCATCCCGTCCCATCCCATCCCACCCCATCCCGTCCCACCCACCCGGGGCTGGGAGGCAGGATCGGGAGTCCTGGGGCACTGCACCCTTCTGTGAGCCCCACAAACACCAGGGGCCAAGCCACGAAGGAACAGGGAGCGCAGGAAAGGCCTCAAGCCCTGCCAAAATTCCTGCCAAAAGCTCAGGGAATGGAAATAAGTGAGCTTGGAGGCAGGGGCACTGCGAAGAAAGGGGGCAGATCAAAGCACAGGGAGCCCACAGCAAACAGCTCTGCCCCTGTTGCCAGACCCCAGATGCCTTCAGCACTTAAAGAGGGCAATAAACCACAGAAATGAAATGTCCACAGTGCGTTTCCCAGCCCCAGGGGGAAGCAGCAAGTTAATCTCCTGTGCTGGACCGCGGCAGTGCCAGCCTAGTGACACTCAGGCAGCTGGTGACACACTTTCCCCCTTGGGGACTCCAAACACCACCCGGCAGCCAGAGTTTGTTGGCACCCTGTGAGCTCTGGAGGGATCAGGATCAGACTTGCAGGAATGCTGCTGGATTCGTGGTGAGGCTGAGAAATGCAGCCAGGCAAGAGAACCTGTGCTGATCTGGGTCTGAGAAGCTGCAGCTGGGATTTGGGACAAATCCCTCACTCCTGTGTCCTGGGTCTATTTCTATTTTTCGACATGGGTGGGGAAAAGTTCTGATTCTGGGAGTGGGGACGACACTTGTCCATCTCCAGGGTGGACTTTCAGGGTCTGAGGTCACTCCCTGTGCCCACCTGCTCGGGCTCAGTGCCAGGTGAGACCCCCAGAGCCTTCGCTGCAGCAGGAGTGCCCCGGGAGCAGTTTGGGTCAGGATTGAGCACTCGTGGCTGTGCTCGGGGCCTGCAAACCCGGGCTCAGAACACGGTGCCAAGGGCTGGGACGAGCCAGCAGCCCCAGCTCGAGCGGGCTGAGCACTGAGCAAGCGGCTGCAGGCACAGGAGCCGGTGTCACCACGGAGGAATGCCTGGAGCACCAAATCCCACGTTTCTGGGCGCATCTGAGGTGCGCCAGCAGGAGCCTGAGCTCCTCCACAGCCCGAGAGCCTTCCCTCGCCGCTGGGAAGGGCGGAGGTGCCTGCCAGCAGCCAGCTGTGCCCCGGCCAGGCTGCTCCCTGTGCCAAGGACACACCCGCAGGGGCACCGCAGCCCTGGCGCTGCTCCGCGCCCAGCACGTCTCAGGAGTGGGCACTGAGGCTCCTCAGCCCACCCGAGGCAGCAGCAGCCGGGCAGGGACCCCGGGGCTGGGATGGCCGGGGAGCAGGCAGGGAACACACCCCGCTCCTGGAGAGCAGCTCCGGACAAAGCTTGTCTGTGCCTCTGCAAAAGCCTCCACTGTTCAGTGGTGGGTTTTTTTTGGGTTTTTTTTTCCCACAGTAGCAGGAGATGAAGATAAGAGAGCAGTGCTAATTAAACCAATCTGGGCCATTCCAGGGTTGGAAAGGCGCCGTTCCTGCCTGCCGAGGATCCTGGCTGTCCCTGCTAGCCCAGGAGGGGAGCTGCCTCCTCCAGGAAGGGAGCAGGGGGCTTGAGTGCCTTTGTAAAGGTGAATTTAAGTGCCTTTATTAAGGCGAAATCAGGTGATGTGACCAATGCCTGGCACTTTGCGACCCCTGGGTTCCTGTGGGAATCTCACCTTCCATCAGAACCCCAGCCTGGCAGGTTTCACACCTGCTGGATGCACAGGATTCTGCCCTCAGGCGCAGCAGCTGTGACCCCTGCAGGTTTTATGATCCCCTGTGCTGCGGGTTTCTGATTTTTTGGGAACGCTCTGTCTGTATAACCTGGATTCAGGACGCACCAGAAAATAAATAAGCGCTGAAACAAAATACCTGGAGGTCTGTGGGGTGCCTGGGACAGGGGGAGGGCTGTTGGTGCTGCCCATGGGAGAGAGCTGGGTGTTTGGGGGAGATCACAGCCCCTGAGAGTGATTTTTGGAATGATGGTGATTGGAATCAGGAAGGAATTGCTACACACAGAGGATTCTGTGCAAAGGGTTACTGGGACACCAGCTCCAGCCCACCTCTCCACAGCAGAAGTCAAATAAGGAATAAAATCAGGAATTCCAACGGAGAAAGAACCTCCAGAACAATCTGTGGCAAGTCTGCAAAGTCACAGCGACTCCCTCAGCATTCCAAACAAATCCAGAGACATCTGGGAGGCTGAGACAGACCCCGGGGGCAGATGGCAGAGCCTTCGCCTTCCAAAGCCCGTCCTGAGGCCCAGATCATGGAACTTCATCTCCTCAGGAGCCTTTCCTGGATGCTCTAAAAGCCTGGGGTGGTGAAAACTCCGATCTGCTGCCCAATCCCTCTCCCAGGAGCCACCACAACCCCATGGGAGCAGAGGGGTGGCACTCGCTGAGCCCAGCGAGGCAGGGCTGGGCTGTTCTCACACAGCCTGCACCGGCCAAGGCAGGCATGGATCTGGCAGGTGTGGAACGTGTTAGGGCAGGGGCTTCATGGAATAAAAACCATTCCTGCCCTATAGCCTCAGTGCTGACAGCAGGCACCGTCCTTAGTTGTATTTTGTAAGAGAACAACTGCAGGAGCTGGGGGTCTCAGCCCTTGGTGGTGTGTTTAGGATTTTGTAAGAGAACTGCAGGAGCTGGGGGTCTCAGCCCTTGGTGGTGTGTTTAGGATTTTGTAAGAGAACTGCAGGAGCTGGGGGTCTCAGCCCTTGGTGGTGTGTTTAGGACTTTGTAAGAGAACTGCAGGAGCTGGGGGTCTCAGCCCTTGGTGGTGTGTTTAGGACTTTGTAAGAGAACTGCAGGATTTGGAGGTCTCAGCCCTTGGTGGTGTGTTTAGGACTTTGTAAGAGAACTGCAGAATTTGGAGGTCTCAGCCCTTGGTGGTGTGTTTAGGATTTTGTAAAAGAACAACTGCAGGAGCTGGGGGTCTCAGCCCTTGGTGGTGTGTTTGGGGAGTCAGATCTATCCCAGACAAGAGCTGGAGGGAGCTGATCAAGGACCAAATCCTTGCCAGGGGCACGCATCCCATTTTGGATATGTTAAACACGTTTGTGCTCCTCCTTCAGCTGGCACAGAGACAGACAATGTTTGAGGGGGAGGAAAAAAAAAAAAATAAAAATCACCCTGAGTGTGAAAATCCACTGAAGGGGCTTGGGCACTTTGTGCCCCCATCAGCAGCCTCTTGCTGAGGTGAAATCGTTCCTGTTTGGGAAACCTTTGGTTAACAGCCTGTGCAGGTGGGGGCATTTCCCCGCTCTGCCTGGCTTGTGCAGATGCCTGACCTGCATGACTCATTGCAAAGACTTGTGGGGTTTTAAGGAATTCAAGATGTTTTGCTGCCCGAGTTCCTCGTTCCCAGCTGAACTCCTCACAAGCACAAGTCCATCTCACCGAAGGGAATTTTTCCAAGGGGAATATATTTGTCCCAGCCCTCCCAGAAGCCTTGGTTTATAGTGTGACACGGTGGGCAAACCCCTGCAGGTTGCCAGGGCAGAGCTTTTGGGTCTGCTGAGATTTGGGGGATTCTCCCACTGCTGTAGAAGGATCCACAACTGGCCTGACATTTCTTTCTAGTGCGGCTAACAAGGAATTTGTAATTTCTCATATGAAGCTGTTCTGAGAATGAGAAGTTCCTTTAACACAACAAACTGTTCTGAGGGTGAAAAACAAAGGCACCTCTAATAACAAAGGGTTTGTGCCACGAGAATCAGTAAAGGAAACACGTAAACAAGCCGAGAATAGAGAGATTTGATGGGCAAGTGGAATATCTTTTACTAACTGACAGAGTAATTAACAAGAAAGCTGTTAACCAATTAAAAGTTGCCCACGAGGTTTGTAAAAACGGTATAAAAGACAGTGTGGGGCCGTAATAAAGAACTTTCTGGAGATTTTACTGTGTCACTCCATGTGTCATGTCCACCCCAACAATGAGACACTGCCTGGTGGAACCCTGGGCACTGAGAGCTTTAAACTTTCTGTGCTGCCAGGCGAACACTGCATTGACCTGAGGCCGTGGAAAATGCTCCCAAAATGGAGTGACAGCGCTGGGATTGTGGGTGTGGAGTTAAACAGGAGTGTGTGACAGCACAGGGTGGAAAACACAGAGTTTAAGGGTTTAGAATATAGTAATAGATATAAAGCAAGGTGGAGGATTTAGGGCAGAGGCTGAGTCCTTCTTTTTCACCTTCTTCTCCATGGGTTTGGGTGGGATTTTGTAATTGGGTAGAAAAATCCTCGTTGTGGGCCAGGGGTGGTTGGTTATTGGGTTACTGGGTTAAAAGTAACAATAATTTAGGTGTCATTTCATAATTGGACAGTTTGTGCTTAAAAGGCCTTGTAGAGAGACAGAGCCAGAGCCGTTTTTCCCTTTGTTATCCAGAACTCACAGCCTGTGAGACTGTAACAGATGAGAATTACCAAACATCTGAGCCCCAACACCAAACACCATCTCCCGAGCGTTTAATCCCGACTCGAACAGAAAAGAAAAGAAAAAATCTGTAACTGCCCACACCCCGCCGAGCCGAGCACCAACCCGCCCCGAGCCCTGCCTCCGACCCCCCGTGCCCCCAGACCCACCTAGGATCCCGGCCCGGAGCTCCTGGGTGATGATGGGCAGGTCATCCACGTCCACGAAGTGCAGGTGTTTTTCCGAGGGCTGGCTGGCGGCCGCCGACAGCTCCAGGAAGTTCCCGCGGCCGGTGCTGACGATGAACACGGTGACGCCCAGGTCCTTGAGCAGCCGCATGGGCTCGGAGATGTCGTCCGTGGAGAAGCCGTCCGTCACCCACACCAGCACCTTGGGCACGTCGGGCCGGGCGCCGGCCTCGCCGCTGAAGAGCTTTTCCTTGGCGAAGGCCAGCGCTTGGCCCGTGTTGGTGTCGCCCATGAGCTGCCGCGTGGCGCCGATGGCTTTTCGCAGGGCGCCGCTGCTCGGGTACCGGTCGAAGGGGAACTCCATGGTGGGCGTGGTGCTGATGTGGATGATGCCGGTCTGGACGTCCCTGGGGCCGAAGGTGAAAGGGCGCAGGAGGTCCCACATGAATTCCTTGACCTTGGAGAACTCGTAGTGGGAGACGCTGGCAGAGCTGTCCAGCAGGAACAGGAGGTCCCCCTCCGAGTTGGAGATGGATGGCTGGGGACCTGGCAGGGCGGAGAGAAGGAGCGGCGTTAGCGGAGGGGTGCGAACCCCAAAGCTGCTGGGAAAGCTGGGTGATCTTGGGGCAAACCCCGGGATGCAGGGAGAGGTGCTGGCTGGGACGGCAGAGGCACGACGGATCTCCTGGAACAACAGGAGAGATCAGGCAGAGCATTCGGAGATGGAGAGGGTTCAAGTGACCTGGGAGTGATGATTTATGAGGGCACGGAGTGACAGGGCGAGGGGAGATGGTTTCGGACTGACAGGGAGGAGGCTTAGATGGGAAACTGGCAAGAAATTCTGAGGGTGCCCAGAGAGGCTGTGGCTGCCCCAGGATCCCTGGAAGTGTCCAAGGTTGGACGAGGCTTGGAGCAGCCTGGGACAGTGGAAGGTGTCCCTGCCATGGCAGGGGATGGGATTTGAGGTCCACCCCAGCCATTCCCGGATTCTGTGCCCAGGCTGGAGGGACCTGCAGCCCAGCTGGGTCCCAGCCAGCTCCGTGTGACCCAGCACAGCTCAGCCCGTGCCACAGACGCTGCCCCGTGGCGCCCCGGAGCTCAGAGCCGGGCGGGGAACCAAAGCAAAGGCCGGGAATCACACACCAGCCAGCGGGGCTGGACTGTGACCCCGCGGGTCCCTGCCACTGGATCCCAGAACTGCCAGCAGCGTCCCAGCAGGGCTTTGGGTCGTGCTGCTGGCTGCTCACAGCAAACCACAGCTCCGAGCTCTCCGCTCTGCTGGAAGGAGCTCAAGCCACTGGTTTGGCTGGCAGGACGCAGGGAGAGATCTCGGCAGCGCGGGTTGTCCTTCCTCTCTGCTCCTCACCGCTCTGGGAAGGGTCCCTCGCTTCCCAAAATGTTGCAACAAGCAGCTGGAAAAGCGTCTGGCCCCGGCAGGGCAGGGATCAATGGCCAAAGGACGTTCCCGCAGCAGAAAACAGCGGGGTCATGTGCACAAGCACCGGGGATGGAACTGGGAATTCACCCCGAGGGAGCAGAAACCCCACTGCTGCCACAGCGACCTGCACGGGAACGGCAGGGTGGTTTGTGTGTTCTCACAAAAGCCCTTTGCTTCTACAGCTAAGCAAGGCAGCACAAGAAAACAAACGTTTACAAACCTGGTTCACAGGTAAGCTGTTCTGTGTTTGCCCCTTAAGGAGAATAAA